>NC_136073.1:35726140-36023640 GCF_964261635.1 Lissotriton helveticus
GTGATGAGGGCATGGGTCGGAAGGGGAGCGGGAGTGGATGGTGTTCATGCCGCGGGTGGTGTCTTCAGTGCTGATGGGGGTCCATGCGCTGAGGCTGGTGGTGCGGGGCGTTGGTTTGGTGTTTGGAGGCGGAGTTTGGGGTCCGAAGCTGTCGTGTATTTCTGTGATCTTGCGGTGGAAGAATGTGGAGAGGGAGTTGCAGAGGTCTTGCGACGGTGTGATGTTGTTGTTGCTGGCGCTGGGGTTGGAGAGTTATTTGACAATGCTGAAGAGTTCCTTGCTGTTGTGGGCGTTGTTGTCCAGACGCTCTTTGAACGATGTTCTTTTGGTGGTGCGGATCATCTGGGGGTATTCGCGGGTGACGCTCTTGAGGGCTGTCATGTTATCTGCTGTCCGTTTGTTGCGCCAGGCTTTTTCGAGGGTTCAGCATGCTTTCTTGGTGATTTTGAAGGCATCTGTGAACCATGCAGTTTTTTGTTGCTAGTCTTGCCAGGGGGATCCTTCATGGGGGCGAGGTCATCGGCGCAGTTGGAGATCCACTGTGAGAGATTGTCTGCTGCGTCGGGGGTGTTGATAGGTGGGTTCTGGCTCAGTGATGTGGTCAGTTGGTCAGTGGTGACTTTCCCCCAGCATCTGCGGGGGTTCGTAGTGTCTGGTGGTGGGAGGTGGTCTTCTTGAAGGTGAAGTGGATGCAGCTGTGGTCGGTCCAGTGTAGTCCGGTGGAGTGGCTGAAGGAGACGAGGTTGCTGGCCGTGAAGATGGGGTCGAGCGTGTGGCCGGCGAGTTGGGTGGGCGTGCCTACCAGTTGCTTGAGTCTGAGGTTGGCGAGGTTGTCGAGCAGGGTGGTGGTGTTGTTGTCATTGTTGTTCTCAATGTGGAAGTTCAGGTCCCCCAGGAGGATGTACTCTGGGGAGGCTAGGGCGTGCGGGCTGATGAAGTCGGCGATGGTTACGCTGAATTGTGTCCGTGGGCCCGGGGGTCTGTAGATGAGTGTTCCACAGAGGGTGGTCTGGGGGTCGGTGTGGATCTGGAAGTGTAGGTGTTCAGCGGCGGTGAGTGTGTCTTTGGCGTTGGTCGTGACGCTGATGGTGTTCCTGTAGATGATGGCGATTCCTCCTCTAGTCTGGTTGACGTGGTCCTTCCGGGTGATCTTTTAGCCGTCTGGGATGGCTATGGCGATGTCGGGGGCCGAGGAGGCGTTCATCCAAGTTTCCGTGATGAAGACGACGTCTGGTGCTGTTGTGTCCAGGAGGTCCCAGAGTTCGACGGCGTGTTTGTGGGCGGAGCGGGTGTTGAGTAGGATGCACTTGAGGTGGTTGTGGTTGTCGTTGCTGTGTTCGGTGGGCAGGGTGCAGGTTTGGAGGCAGGTGAATTTGCAGGCTTGGCAAGAGAAGGGTCCGTGGGTGCGCCTGGGGTGGCTCGGTGGCAGGTCCTCCGGTGTTGAGTGCGGTGAGGGTGGCGGTGACGTACCTCAGTCGTGTGCCCTGGTATCGGCTGGGGCCAGGGGTTCTGGCGTTGGGCGCGGTCCAGGCACGGACGGGCGCAGACGAGCTTGCCTTTGGCGTGCCTTCGGCATGCCAGTGGCGCGCCCGGTGCGCGCGTCCGCTGCGCTTCCGCGCGGCTTCCTCCATAAGAGGCTAAATGGGAGGGAGGAGCAGCTGGGAGGTGGGAGCGGGGTGGCCAATGGGCGGGGAAGGGATAACAGAAGGAAAAACGGGTGGGGGAGCAGCGGCGGGGAGCGTCGGGCGTGGGGGCTCAAGGGGCGCAAGGGGAAGCCATAAACCACGGAATATAAAATACAAAACACAGCGACAGAAACAGCAGCACAATTACGATAGCAACAATACCAGTCCCAGGGGCAGGGGCACACCAGCGGCAGGCTCCAGGCAGCAGGAGGGGGTCACGGAGGCACAGGGGGAGCCGTGCGGCGTGTGGGGTGACCAGAGGTCAGGTCACAGCCACTGCTGCGCGGCTTCCTCCATAAGAGGACAAGTGGGAGGAAGGAGCAGCTGGGAGGCGGGAGCGGGGCGGCCAATAGGTGGGGAAGGGATAACTGAAGGAAAAACGGGCGGGGGAGCAGCGGCGGTGAGCGTGGGGTGGGGGGGTCAAGGGGCGCAAGGGGAAGCCAGAAACCACAGAATACAAAGTACAAAATACAGCGACAGAAACAGCAGCACAATTACGATAGCAACAATACAAGTCCCAGGGGGAGGGGCACACCAGCGGCGGGCTCCAGGCAGCAGGAGGGGGTCACGGAGGCACAGGGGGAGCCGTGCGGCGTGTGGGGTGACCAGAGGTCAGGTCACAGCCACTGCTGTGCGGCTTCTTCCATAAGAGGACAAGTGGGAAGGAGGAGCAGCTGGGAGGCGGAAGCGGACTAACTCTCTGACCAGCCACATCATTTTGAGTCTAAAACAAGTCTCATGACAGCATTTTGGACAGATGGACAGTCTGCGTGGAGTCTCTCAGGCAGCAGAGTTCCTACCAACTGATCTGCAGTGCCTGTTGAGATTTCTGAGCTCTGTAGGACTCAAGAAGTGGTGAAGTGGAGACAGCAATGTGGGTGAGCAGAGGAGAGTGTGCGGCAAACTTAGTGGACACAGCACTGACACTGAGCAGTAGTAACAATGGAGAGCAAAGAAGGGGAGAAGGCGGAATAGGGAGAATAAAGGAAACAGAAATATAAATACATGCAATGAACAAAAAGAAAATGGCATCAGGCCAGACGTGGAGAACAGAGATAGGTAGCAATGAAAACCAGCACAAGTGCGCGCCTCACGCGGCAGCAGAGGGAGGGGGCCTGCGCGATTCCCTTGTGGGAGCGTGCAGCAAGGCGCGATGATTGCGACTATATGGCTTCACCATATTGCGCCGCGCGCACCCGCAAGGGAATCGCCAGACGTGCACGCATTGCCATTGCAAGCAATGCAACGCATGCACGTTTTTGACCCTAAAGCTGTGCCGATGGCTAAAGGTCTCTATCTCTTAAATAGTGCATGCGCGCTGCGTAGGCGAGACCTAAAAGTACAGATGAGCGAATGGTAAAAGGTAAAGATAAATAGGATGGTGCAATGGAACTGAAGAGGGGATTAAAAGGTCGAAAATAGCAGTACTGAATAGGAATTGAGAAGAGGGGGCATGCAGTTATACAAGAAAAGCTGTAGAGATACAGGGAGGCTGGTAAGAGAGGAACAAGTGTCTAGAGATATAGGGGAAGAGGTGAGAAAGAGGAAGATAGTTTGATACAGATGGATGTGGAAATGAAGGAGAGAACGGGGTAAAATTGAGGAGAGGGAAGGGGAGGGGAGAAAGAAAAGGAAATAAAAAGGACTTGAGTGATGCAGGAGAAAAATGAGAGGGGGAGACTCAAACGTTGTGTAGTATGGGAACATTACTGTAGAAGTGAGTGACAGCGAGGGGCAGCAGAGAGATGCAGGTGGGAGTTTGGGGGGAGTGAAAGGTGAAAAGTGATGTGATACTAAGGATGCAAGTAGAGGGGAGTTGTCCAAGATGTGGGGAGCTTGGCGCAGAAGTGTTCCATGTGGTAGGGTCCTGCCTCTCTCTAGCGGGGTAATGGACTGTGTTATTAATATTACCGTACGAGCAGTCCCTTGTACACCCCTGGCCTGCCTCCTTGGGGGTTACCCATGCCCAAAAAAGTGAAAAACACTACTAGATTTCCTGACCTGGCATTAATACTAGCAAAGCAAGAATTGACACTGCATTGGAAAGCTGCGGGGGGGGGGGCATGGCTGACTAAATGGCTAGAAGGGCTTGAGAGTGCTGTATTGTTTTGGCAATTGAAGAGAGGGCGGGAAACAATTGATAGGGGTAGAGCATGGGAACATCTAGTAAATAGCCTGTTGGCTCCGGATATTAACACAAATACATCTAACTCCTCCCTTCTTTCAGTGGAGGATTCACAAGGTGGACACAACTGACCCTGCATGGGACGCCTTGAGTGGATTTGGAATTACAGTGGTGAACTCAAGATTTGACTGGCCATTATGGAACTCTACCTATGACAGCTTGGCAAGGGGTAACTGAAGATGGGGGAGTTAGGTGCTGACGGTTGTTAGCTGCTAGGTGAATAAGACAAATGCCATGTTTTATTATGTTATGCACACTGGCTGTATATGTTAGAATGACACCTTTAACCTGTTTGTTTACTCTGTACTACCGCAGTGCATAGGACAACTGTTTGTTTCTGATGTAACTTGTCCAGGCAGCTACTGTTTTTGTTATATACAAACAATATCATTTTATTTCAAATAAAAATTAATAGAGGGGAGCGTGGAGATAGGAAAGGAAGGATGTGGACTTGGGAAGAATGGAGAAGAATACGGGGAAGTAAATATTCACACATTATAGGATAGAGCGGGAAAGATGAGGATAAAGGTAGAAAAAACGTAGGAGAGATACTTTGGGGAATAGAAATAGGGAAGGAAAATAGAGGGGGCAATGGAGAGATAGGAGAAGAATGAAAGGTGAAAGGTACCATGGTACCATGGTACCAAGGAAAAGCAAGAGAAGAAGGAATTGAAGTTGTTTTTGATGGATGAGGGGATAAGGTAGTGAAGAGGTCATAGCTAATATTAGTGCATGAGGTGTGGTGACACTGGGCACTGTGGTGTGAGCGTCCCACTGCTTGCCAGTTACGGGTATTTTTTTTAACCTAATCTTGGCTGTATGGTCTAGTTTCTTTGTTTGCATTATTGCTCATGGAATCCTTGCTACACCACATGGGACCCATTCCCAAAGTTGAGGCTTCCACTTTTTGCATAGAGACCATTCCCCTTCAGGGGTTAGTATTCAATTAATGGTTGGCAACCTCAATTGCCATCACAAACCATTTATGCATTCCATAAGGAAATGCAAGGAAGGGAGGAATGCCGCTTTTGTGGCCCTTTTTGTGGCCCTTTTTCCTAAAGAGTTGTTAGGAGTCACACATTTTGGTACATTGTGACTTTGAGGTTTTTGGTTTGAAAGCCTGCAATTTTCAAAATCACAACCCCAAAATTCTTTTGATTGTTGGGCCCCTACTTTTGCTGTTTTAGGAAGGGGGCTGGACACAGTTCCATGATTGTTTTGTATGTTCGCTTCATGCACATTACCCCAACACTTTTTTGTGATTTTGGTAATTCCCAACACTTGCAATGTGTGATCCTCGGTGTTCTATGAGTTTTTCTTACTCTGTTGTGTTGTATTTCTTGTAGAACAGAGAGAAACATGAACAGAAAGATGAAGAGCCTGCTGGGATTGTCCCTGTTCACATTTATAAATATCTGGCTCTTCTCAAAGAATGGGAAGAGTTGTTGGCCCTTTGGCTGCGTGGACATCAGTCGGCAATCCCCAGTCTGGCGGACACTTCAAATGAGGCACTCCGTTAGCCTCACACACGACACAGTCACCTACCACCTCAACCTCTCCCAGCATGTGGCAGAGTTCCCACAACTACAGAGCTACAACTGCACCATCCTGCAGGACAGGAAAGGTCACTGCAACACTCCTGGTGGAAAACCACTGCTTCTGCTGGCTGTAAAGTCCCACCCGGCATCGAGCGACAGGAGAGCGGCCCTGCGCCAGACCTGGGCGGTGGAAGGGGAGGTGTCGGGCTACTGGGTGAAACGCCTCTTTTTAATGGCCGTATCCCCCAGTCTGGGGAACATGAGGCTGGTAAAAGAAGAGGTCAAGGAGTTTCAGGACATTCTGTTGTGGGACTTTACTGAAAGCCACAACAACCTTTCGCTGAAAGAACGCTGCTTCCTGGAGTGGCTGCATCACAACTGCAAGGAGGCGGAGTTTATTTTTAAAGGTACAGCACTACATTCTATCCTGCAATTATATCATGTGTCCACATAATGCATAACATAACTCCAAACCCCTACTTTAACCACCTGATTTTTCTTAAATGAATATTGTGCTTTCTTACAGGGGCAGGAATACAATGCAGGAAAATGTAAAGTTCTTCAAGAGAGTATATTCAGGGCTCTGTTGTAAACACTGTAGATCTGGCAGCTTGTGACAGCTCAACAAATGTACATGTCTAGGGACAAGAGAGCAGGCAGCACAATCTCAAGCTAAGACTAACTTCCAGTTAAGAGGAAGCTGAGTTAAGGGTGGAACTTAAGAAATGAGCAGTGGGTCCAGTAAGAACTTAGCAAATATTACCTGGGAAATGTATTGTTCTGGAACAGATCCTCCCTTTAGTTCTTTATTTTGAGCTGGATTTTCACTGAGAGATTACTGCAGCTTCGGGTGAAATCTCCAGATGAAACATAAAACATCCACCCTGTCCTTGGCAGGAGCTAAGGGCTTGAATTCGTGATGTTGCAGGAGGTCGTGGAAAGATCCTCTGGGATTCTGCAACATCACAAATTCAAGCCCTTAGCTCCCGCCAACCACCCCTCCCAGACATAGGATCACACAGACTTTCATCTGCCTCGCCGGTTGTTTCTCACCTTCCCCTCCACCCAAGGGACACATCGTGCCTCATAACTGTTAAAAAGTAAACCAGACAAGTAGCTGATTAAACTTCTTCTTTAATCACGGCCTCCACAGTCCACCAGGACAACAGGACACTTCAGTACATTGCTCTCCTCAAGATCAGGCTACACCCTGTCAACATTCTAAAGCAGCCTCCAGGGGTAAGGAACGTTCCAACGGGGAAAGAGGGGGAGGGGTGGAGGAAGATACCAAGTAATAATAACATCCTGTATAAAATACATACCATAACCTGTGTAGGGCTATCGCATAGCCCAACCTTAATAAATGGAATATTAGCAACCTATAATAGGTATGTAAATACATTGTGGATTGTAGCAGTTGTAGCAATGTGAATATGTACATAAAAACTTAGGGATTATAACAATAACCTACACGTCAATTACTCAACTCAGGGCCCCTACTCTTCCCCGAATTTACTGGTCTTCTCACTCACTGCATTCATTGCCAATCTCCTCCTGGTGGCCCTCTGTAGACCACTGACCCCTGACTCCTCAGTCCCGCAGAAGTGAATTTTTCGTACCTTCCTCCTCCGGAATTCCTTCTACCCTCCTTCAGCCCTTTCCAAATTGTAACCTGGTCCTGATGATGATCCTAACTCTTAGAGGATCGAAACGTCATTGACATTCCAGCGCAACTAGTGGCGTCTTATATTCTGGTTCACCTGAATGCCCAATTTTGTACAATCCTTTGTAAATTTCTACCTATGAACCTTAAGTACCTTCTAATTATTGTCCCCTCTCATTGTCCCCTCTCTCACCTCATGCTGCGTATCGCTGTTCCACTTGTCACTTGCGCCGTCCACAATGTGTGTCACAAGCACTTATGTGCACAAAGTTCTATCCGGTTACTTTCATACTCATGGTCAACAGTGCTGATACAAATTTTCCAATTTGTTTGTTCCTAATACAATGTTTCCACTATACGTAGTCTCAATACATGATGCCTCTGGCGCTCCTTCTAAATCATTGAGCCTCCCGAAATGTTTCCTATGCAACTAAATGTGCATGTTTATTTACTAGCCTCTGAAATAATACCTGTTGAGATATTGTTGTACTTACATACTGGTTTGTTAAGAAGCAGGTGAACTTGTATTAGAGTATGGTCCAATATGGTAATACATGGCTATGGCAGCATTCGCCCGGTCCCTTAGAAATCAGCTACTTTCAGTAAGGTAATGAAGGCATCTCTGGATTTGATGGACAAGGGGAAAACCTGTTCTTTTTTCTTAAAGTTTTACATTTTTTCATACATCCTTCAACCCCATTTTCTCATCCATGGATATCGTAGTTCTAGAGTGTGGTTCTTGGTGTTTCTTTCCCTCTGGGTCTATCAGGCACCCAATGGTCCCAGGGCGAAAGGCTGTGGTAGTATTATGTTTTCATTGGCAAAGCATGTCAGTTCCCAATGGAAAGTCAAAGGAAGTCTCCCTGCTCTGCATTTGGCCCATAGAGAGTTGGAACAGACTCCTCTATGTCTCCTAAATTCCTCTGGATCAGGATACATCTCCCCTTGTGTTTCTTTGATTTCTCCTAGATTGAAGGTGATATTGCTAAAGAAAAGAAATCACTGCCCCCACACATTTTAAGGTAATGTCATATTTGCAAGGATTCTTGACTCAAATTTCCACACATTGATCACTTAGGTTGTTAAACATTTTACTCATTCAAAGGCGTGCTGCATTTCAGTCATTTACACCCTGGAACACTGATCATTTGCAATCCTGACAGATTCTCTTTTACACCTTCATATCATCCATCAGGTGCTTTTGAATAATTTCACATCAAGATCCAATCACTTCAGATCATCAATGCAGTTGGCAGAGATTCCCTTTCTGTATGTGGTCACTAGAGCACCATATAGTAAATCAGTTCCTGCCATATAAATATTGTTAGTTGAATTCTAAGATGTTGGGTTCATGGATTGATAGTGATGTTATAGGCCCACAGGGCATTCTCTATTTATAGTGTCCCATGGGTATTTTCTGGCCTAAGGATCGCAGTCTAACTGTACCTCCATAATGTTTAATTTTAAATTTGCTGAATCGCCTTTAACACCTTGGCTGCGGCTGGAATTCCGCGCCGGTGCTGGACATTCTGATCGTGGGCGTGGTCATGACGGCTCCCAGCCGTCATCAGCACACGCCCACCGTGACTCATGACGGCTGGGAGCCGTCATGAGCAGCGAAGGGGTTAAATGCCAACGCTGTGCGACTGATGGGAGGAAAGGCCCAGTACCCTATGTTCCTGACAGCATCAGCCCGACAGATCCCCGATCTATCAGATTACCCAGGACCATTTGGATCACACCGGTGCTGTGTTTCTAATTCCACTACTTCTCTGCTGTAGTTAGTGCTCTAAGTGGGCCAGTGCCATCCAGACCCAGTTCCTGGCAAAGCCAAAATAAAGACATTGACTCAGGGACCCGCGAGGGTCTCTATTCATGACAGTCAAGAAAATAAACTCTACCTTCCTGCCTGTCATATGATAGAGCTGCAACACAATGTCACCAAAGTCCCTTTGGACTTACCCAAGGCCTAAAGCATGGTTTCATTTCAACTTGTGTATGCATCTATGTGTGCATATGAAATTTCTATAACATGATCCTAGTCAAAGGGCAGCAGAGTACAGTTCAGGGTCAGAGACAAGCATAGAGTCAGTGAGTGATAGGAAAGGTAGCTGGGTGTGACCAGTTGATGCACTGTGATGTAGTGTTCTTTAAAGAGGGGAGCTTTCTGCAGCTTATGCTGTAAAGTGTTTGATTTTGGCCCTGGATGAATGTGCTATATAGGTTGTTAAATAAAATATCCTACTGATTTTGATGATGCTTTGTCCAGTGAGACCCCATTTATGAACTTATCAAACACTGGATGCCACTTAACATGTATTAATTACAGACCCCACTCTTTGTGTAAAGGCTTCACAAGCGACGCCCATTTTTAGGGCCGACAACCTTTTTATGCACATTAAAAGCACTGGCTGGGGTATAGCATATTTTGCTGTTTCCACTCTCCGCGTCAGTCCGCGAGTTATTTTGCCACATTACCAGCATTACCTACTAGCCAGGCAGACTTCTCTGTTGTAGCTTTTGCCTGTCCCAGTCACAGGGATCTTTGTTGGCTGTGTCTCAACCTCCTTGCTAGCCAGAAGGTTTGCTGTAGATGTGCTCTCAGTCCCAGGCCAGGACTGGCAGTATCGGGCACCGGGCAATCCCCCGGTGCGCCGCACATATGGGGGCCAATTTTGTTACAGGGCCTTTTTTGCAGCCCTTTAACAAAATCGGCCGAAAACCGGCACCCTGGCAAAGAGCTCGGCGGCACCGGAGGGGGGAGGTAAGCGGGAGGGGGCGGCGAGCACTTTGCCAGGGCCGGTTTTGGTTCCCAGTACGGCCCTGCTCAGTCCACAGCAGCTGGATTTCAAGGCCTTATTTTAAAAGTTCGAAAACTTCGTTTGTTACCTTAATTACACACCTGGAGGGGTATTACGCGTTGAATACTGTGCTGGGATGTGCATTAAATTATAAACCCCAAGAATGTCCTCAGCAAAATTTCATTAATAAACATTATGATTCGAATGAAAGGATTACAAAATGGCCTGGGAGAAATTGTAATTAAGCTAGAGTGATTTGAGTAATTTCAGTAATTCCACTTTACACCAGTGATGCAAAATTATCAAAATTACACGATTGCTCCAGTTTGAGTAATTTGGGGCATAAATCGTACCACCGGAGCACAGGAACTACGAACTATGAGAATGAGCGGCTGATAGCTACTGTTGTTCGTGTCCTCGAGCATTTGGTGTTACTTTGTTAGTGCAAAATGCATCGTCGGGTCCATTTTGGACTCAAGGGTGCATTTTGCGGGAGGAAACAGTGCATAAATGCTGGATTACACTTCCCACACAATTATGCATAATTATGAGTAATTTGGGGGGAATTATGAGTAGTTACGCTAGAGAGAATTACACCAGTCGCGTCCTTCCCTTATTAAAATCCGTAACACACCCAAGGTCGAACAATAATACAAACCAGCATTGGTTTGAGTGGCACTGGGATAGAGGTGGTGTCATTGACCACAGTTGGACAATTTAAGAGGCATTTAATATTTTAGTTCTAAATTTAATATTCCTAGATGTAAGTTTTGAATTTAATTTCTGGGGCGTGCAAGGATATTCATATGCTAGAAAGTCAGCAGATAAGCAGAGCAGAGTTACATGGAGAAAAAAAGGAAAAGAAAGACCGCATTCTGCCTTTAAGCATCTTAGGCTGGCCCTATGACCCAAGATGGCGCAGGCTTAGAAGATGATGGGCCGGCCATTGTGAACCCTGGATAACACTACAATTACATTGGATGGATACCAAATTAAATCCACTCTCTTGGATTCCTGGGGCGGTGAGTTGGTTGTTCCTTAACTGTGAAAGTTTTCCGTGATGGAGAACTTGGATTACAAGTAAGTAAGTTTTCCATCTTCATTATGAGCTTTTCCTGGATATTCATAAACTGAGAATATAATAGCGAGTAGATGCCACTCTTCTGGCCAGGAAGCATTGTAAAAAATGCCGGAAATTTTGGAATCAGACAAAGATAACTAGTATATACAGTGGCGTAGCTTGAGCTTGTGGGGTCTGGGGCTATCCCTTAGATTGCCGCCCCTGGGGGAGGGGAAAGGACGGCGAGCACTTGAAAGAGGTCAGAGACACATGTCTTATCGCCACTAATAATTACCTCGATCATGCAAGTTACATGCACATACATGACACGGTCCAAGGCTACACAGTTGAATACACCGGTGACCGGCAGTACAAAGGAGAATACACAGACAGCATGATCTAACTGGGGACTCAGAAAAACTGCATGTGACATCCATCAGAGAGTTGTGTGAACGATTACCTGGTAATCCCCTCAGCACAATGCAAACATGCACATACATGACACTGTTCGAGGATCCATCATCTACAGCTGACATTAAATGACCATACATCATGGTCCCCCCATTAAACCAATGGGGACGTGCACAAACGTGATGTGCTCCGGGGACCCAAAACCGCATTGAAGCCTGTGATTCTTTATCTTTCAAAAACAGCAAATTAATTATTCACATGAAATGACTCACTACTGTGTGCCCTTAGAACTAAACTCAGCAAGGGGTAGTCAGCTCCAAAACCTTGCCAACACATACCAGATACAAAGCCCACTCTGGTGGCCCAAAGGCAACAACCATGGGTCGCGCCCTGTCATTACTTCTAAGCAGCAGCAACCAACTTCCTGGGAATGAAAAGACGTGTGCTCTTGGTACCCAAAGCCAGCTTGTAAGAGTGCATCTCTCCTTCAGAGCAGCCTCAGCACACACATGGTGCAGAGCCTGCCCAGGGGGCCCAAAGCTAAAATACAGGGAGTGGCGGCACATCATCACAATCCTTAAACACAGCTGTAGGGGCCATGGGAACATTTTCAACCCTATCCAAGCCCCGGGACAAACTGATCCGGCACTGCAGCACTCTTTGAATAATCAGAAGAAACAAGAAATATTACATTTTTCTGTGATTTTGTTTTCATATTATTTTCATGGTAACCAACAGTGTTAAAAATCCGCAAAAACAGTAAAATCATAATAATGTGTCTAGTATGGAACCGCAAGGCTCTGTAACACACGTCACTGTAGCACAAGTATTCAGCTGCCTCCCAGACTCGAATATAGGCATAGCGGAACCAAGGTCTGGACAAAAATAGCCTCTTAAAGAAGTCCGGATACGAAGTAAGTTATGTGTGCATTTACGCATGTGTGTTTCAGTATGTCCACGGCTCATTCATTGGAGAGTAGTAGCTAGCTACTACTGGTATCGCTCTACTCACAGACATCTTGGAATAAAGCCCTTCATCAGATCCCTTACACATTTCAAAAGGTTCATAACCTTAGTGGTACACAGACCTGGATGTGCCTAGACAACTGCTGACTGACTGGAGCAATCACACTGGCAACCTGCGATCACAACTGGAGCTCTCGCAACCTAGGCCCTGGTGCCCTGGGATCAGAGAATACCAGGTTCTTCTCTAGTATCTCAATCTTTTGTGTTCCTTTCCTCTCACAAGCCAAAACTCTTAGGGTAAATAGCTCACACGCCATTCAACTCTCTCTAGAACTCTAGGCTCTACAGATGAATGCATTATTTAGGAAGAGAGTGTAGAAAGGCTTGCCTGTGCTTGCAGGTAAATGCATCAATGAGAGAATGGAAGCAGAGAGGTCAGTTTATCCCTGCTGTTTCCTAAGGAGAATTACAAGAACACATCAACATAAGGGCAGGGTACAGACTGACATTTACCCAGAGACAGGTGCAATAGCCCACATGTCTAACTGGCGCTAACAGCACAGCCACCACTTGCTCAGATGAAGACTTATTCCACACTCAGCTCTTAACGTACAAGTTTCACTTATAAATACTACTTACATGCCAAAGTGACCACAGCTATCCATCACATATCAAATGCAGCTGATTAGTACCATTCATCTGATGAATCCCTTGCTCTTCTGGTTAATTTCTTGCTCAGTGCAAACAGCAAATATATCCTTTAAGGTCTTTGTCAGCAGAGCTACTCTCACCAGACAACAGATCATTCCCAAACAAGTTACAGGGAGCAAAGCTATGGTTTAATAGCAGCTGAGCTATCCCTGGATAGGTGATTGTCCTTCTGACAATCTGTCTGCACGGTGTCAAAGCAACTAGGGAACAGGGAACAGGGAACCAGTGAACAAGAGGGGTTTGGGAACTAATGCTTGCAGGATGGCTGCATTATCCCTTAGCCTCCTTCCCTTATGTTACCCACCCGGCACTTCCGAACAAACCTCCAGGGTGTTGAGACTGCTTTACTAGCTTATTGTATCGTTTTGCTCCTATCCCAAAAGGTAGTCGGATATTATGATTGTTTGTCTTGCCATATACTGTATCTATTTGTTCCCTATCCCTTCTGCTCTCCCCCCCTTTGTCCTGTATCCCACCTGATACTACTGTAAAGCGCTCTGATACCCTCACTGGTCTGGTTCGCGATCTATAAAACACTAAATAAATAAATAAATAGAGAGCCTCATACTTTAGCGGGACAGGTAAAACAAAGGAACCTGGAGACGCAATAGATAGGCCTTGGAGACAGAGAGGCCTCAATATTGAGCGGCTTTAGGCTGGGAAACATCAGGCAGGGTAGTAATGGAAGGCTAGAACAAGACAACAGAGACAATGCAAGCAAGAGACAGGCCACTTCCAACTACAAGGAGGCAGGCAAACAAAAACCTAGGGTGGAATGTTTGTATTAAAACCTAGATGAGGAACAATGCATACCAAAGGAGAAACATAAAATCCACAAATATTACACTAGAATGACTCTTACACCAACCACCTGTGTCATTTAGAAAGGCACATGGCATTACTTTCAAACAACAACACTACCATAGCTGACACTAATTAGGGGGAAGGATTCAAGACCCTAACCTCCACTGTGAACCACCATGCAGAACCCCCAAACACACTCAACATTAACACAGGTTAGGCTGGAAAGTATCAAGAGTCTCTCCCCCCCTCCCTTTATAGAAGAGCTCTATGAGGATAACCAATGTCTTCAAAGCCAGCCAGCCACCCACATTAACGTGATTCAGTTCCCCTACTGGGAAACCTCTGATGGATGAATCACAAACGCAGACTGATGTCTGCATAAAGTGCCGAGGCCAAGTAATTGGATAACTCTGAACCATATCTGGCAGGTCAACATAACAGAACTGCTGCTACACATGCTAAACCTCTTCTCTGTGCGTTTGGAAACAGTGCATACCAGCTGTCCATACTGTCCCTATGCTGTGTGTAAATTGTGTTTCCGTAATATTTTACCAAATTTCCCAAATTAAGCTTGAATATTGACGTTCAAACAGTTTGAATCAAACTTCTATGTAGGTAGACACATCACGAATACACTATTTTACGTATCAAGTCCGCATCAACTAGGGCAGTAAGGGCACAGCCTGTCACCATTTCACATAATTATAAAAAGTAACAAAGATAGCCTTTGTGTTTAAGGATAAACGTTTCTTGTCTCTGTCCCCATTTCTCTAACAAGAGGCTGCCTAATAGACAAGAACTGCGCCGGGGCTTTCCTGTTTCAATGAAGCTCCCCTCACGCTGCATTCTACAAACAGTGCTCCGGGTTTAAATGTACCATCCTCGCAAGCACCAGGAGACCCCAAGCCAAGGCACCCCAAGCTCCGCTGCACAGCGCCATCCACAGGAAGCGCAAGCACTACTTTGTGTCCCGACCTGGACCCCAGCCGGCACGCAAAATGAACCCAAAAGCCTCCGCCCGGCGGGCAGTCAACCTTGCAGAAGTTGGTGCGACATCACAGGGCTATGCTAGGTCGTGGTGGCGTGCGTGCGCTGCACCCTGCAGGCAGCAGTTGCAAGCAGCATGTGGCGGTGCGCTTGCATTTCAAACGGGGCAGCGCGCGCTGCACTGGTGGCCCGTTGCGGCGGACTTTATAATTTATTTGGGGACACTAACACTACTGTAATGACTGACAGTAGTGTCAGTGAGTGTCCCCAAATAAAGTATAAAGGCCGCCCCAAAGGGCCACCAGTGCCGCGCGGCCGCCACCCCAAAAATATTGCTGCCTGGGGCGGACTGCCCCCACCAAGCTAAGCCCCTGCGATCGCGACCAAATAGCCCCGGTTGCAGATAATTTTAATTTCTAAGAGATACACTTGATTTAATCTTTAACAAGTGATATATTGATTTGGGTATGTTGGTTTTTTGTCATTCTGGCCTTGCTTGATTAAGATAAATATTAGCTGGTTCCCTAATCTGGTGTGGAGTCCTTTTATAATGTTGTTTTCACTGAGTTAGTGTGGTGTGTGTGTATATATACACTTTGCCTCTGGGATAAACCTGACTGCTCTGGTAAAGGTAACAAGGGCGGGGGGCACTGGTTATCTCTGGTGTATAACTTGCTTGCCGTGACTAGAGTGGTGGGTTCTGCCTGGCTTAGGTTCATACCCTAGCCAACCAGAAACCCCATTTCTAAAGGTGACACTCTTTTTTATAATATTTTTTTTTTATTGAGAAAAGAACATATACAATTACATAAAACATATTATTATATGTCAACTAGGTACAGCAAATATTGCAGCAATCGGCACAATGAAGTCTTCTATAAATAGCTGTCTATTGACCGAATTTTCGGAGATAGCAGTATATAAAAAATAAAATAAAACGTACAGCCTGGGAAAAACATACAATGACATCGTAATAAACTATGATTACAAAATCATTATCACACTTTTACAACCCACTTGACCATCAGCCTCGTGATTTATTAGGCCAGCAGAGCACCTTGATTGCATTCTGAGGTAGCAATACACAGTTACCAGATATATATCACCCATTGCTACTTATTATTTTCATGATTAGTGATCCATCAGCTCCACGAGTTTTGGCTAAACATCGCCCTCGCCCACCGTCCCCACAGCCCCCTACTTCGGCCTACCCCGTCCGTCAGAGCCGGCCCAGATCCTCTCAATACAGGCCCGACAGATGATCTGTGAAATAGTGGCAGACGGGGTGACCCGAGACGTCAGCCCTGTGCCAGTGTTTCATTTGAGCAGGTGCGTTCCGGTGCTCAGCACCGGCATGTAATCCTCAGGACCGGTGCTTATAGCACCAGTTAAGGACACACTCATTTGGAAGGCACGTGATTTTCAACGGAATCACAGAATGTTGAGCCACGCCAAGACTCGACCTCTGATCCCCAGCTCTGAAATCGCCGGCTCTAGCCATTAGGCCAAGTCCTCTACTGAATAATACTACTGGTTAAACACCAGACAGCACTTTTCAATCTTTTAACCACTGATTTTCCAGACTTTTTATTTCTGACCGAAACCTGGTTCACTACTGACTCTCTCCCTGATCTTCTAGCCATCCTCCCTGACACCTACTATGCCCTCCGAGCTGACCGCCCGGATGGCAAGGCCGGCGGGGGGGTGGCGATGATTGTCCGGTCGCCACTTAAATTTCAGCTCCTTCCTCACCCCCCTATTTCTAACGTGGACTACCTGGTGGCCCGTTCCCTCAACCTCCCTTCCCCCCTCACTGTGGTTCTTGTCTATCGCCCCCCTCAATCGATGCCTTCTTTTGTAGCCTCCATTCAGGAGTTGCTGGCCACCCTGGTGGTCAACAACTCCTCCGTGCTCCTTCTTGGTGATTTTAATTTCTGGCCAGGAGATCCTAAGGAAGATCTTTCTTCCAAAGACTTCTCTGCCACTCTTCACTGTCTGAACCTTACCTCTCACGTCACAGCCCCGACCCACGTGCACGGCCATATACTCGACCAAATCTGGTTGTCTTGTCCCCTTGCCTTACCTCCCTCCATCTCTCCCTGTGTCTGGTCCGATCACTCTATTATTTCCTTTTCTGTTCACTTAGGTGTGGTCAACAAACCCTCTCCCCCTAAAAACCTTCTAGCCCGTAACTGGAACCAAACCGATCTTGATTCCCTTTCACTCTCTTTGGTTTCTTCCGCTCCTGATCTTACTTGTCTTCCCCTTGAATCCCAGGCCAAAGTCTTAAGTACATGGCTTGCTGCTTCGTGTGACCGTGTGGCCCCGCTTAAAAAGATCAAAGCGGTTCGTCCATACGATGCGCACAAATGGTTTTCCACTGAGCTCAAAGCACTAAAACTTGATCTCAGGCGGGCGGAACGCCTCTGGAGACGTCAGTATTCCCCTCCTCTGCGCGTTCAGTACAGACAACTTCTTACCAACTACAAAAAAGCAGTCCTTAATGCCAAAACTTCTTATTTCACGGAGAGAGTATCGCTCTCCGTGAATAAACCCCGCGAAATCTTCTCTTTGGTCCGCAATCTTGCCACTTCTGATCGCTCTTCCCCCGGCTTGGTTCCCTCCCAATCCCTCTGTCTTTCACTCAATAACTTTTTTATCGACAAGATTGCGAAAATTAAAGCTAACATTCCTAATGTGCCTCAGCCTATCCTCACCAGCCCTTGCACTCCCCCTTCCTCCTCCCTCGACACTTTCCCCCCTATTTCCCCTGACTTGTTCCACAACTACCTGTCTAAAGTTAAATCTGGTTCTCCTTTGGACGGCGCTCCTGCGCGTATCCTCAAAACCCTTTTCACTAATTGTTCTGGTCCTCCCCTCACTCTTCTCAACTCCTCATTGGCTTCCGGTGCTGTCCCCTCTTCCTTTAAATCTGCTGTTGTTCTCCCTATCTTAAAAAAACCTGGTCTAGATCCTTCCCTCCCCGCTAATTTCCGTCCCATTTCCCTTCTCCCCTACTTGGGCAAGATCCTAGAGACCCACGTCACCTCCTGCCTTTCCTCATACATCGAGGACAATGGCCTTTTAGCTTCCCATCAGGCGGGCTTCCGCCCTGGCCATTCTACAGAAGCGGTGGTTCTCGCGGTCTTGGATGAACTCAAGGGCAAGGCAGATGTTAACCTTCCCCAAGCCTTGGTGCTTCTCGACTTGTCCGCTGCGTTTGACACGGTCGACCATTCCATTCTTCTCGACCGTGCCTGCGCAGCGGGCATTCGGGGCGCGGCCTTCTCCTGGCTAGCATCCTTTCTTCAGGATAGGCATCAGGCCGTTCATCTTTCCGGTTTCTCTGCCCCCTCCTGTCCGGTCACCTGTGGTGTTCCTCAGGGCTCCTCTCTTTCCCCTCTCCTCTTTAATTTGTACATCTGTCCCCTTGTTTCTTCTCTTCTCAAACTGGGGGTCTCTGTATATAATTACGCAGATGACCTCCAGCTTGTCTTTGATCTGTCTTCTTCTCCCGACTCTATCCCCAAGTTCAGTTCCACCCTTATCTTTATCTCTGAGTGGATGAGCGCCAACCATCTTAAGCTCAATAAGACGGAACTTGTCCTCACGGGTGGCCCTTCTAACCCTTGGTCTCCCGCACATTGGCCCCCTTCTTTTGGCCTCCCCCCCACGCCCTCTTCCTCTGTCCGCACCCTTGGCATTAAAGTCAGCTCTGACTTAACCATGCACAGCCAGATCAGCTCTGTTGTGTCTGCATGTTTCCTTTCCCTCCGTCTTATTCGGAAAATTTCTCGCTTTTTTACCACCGACGCGCTTAAAACCATAGTCCTGGCTTTAGTCATCTCTCGCCTCGACTATGGCAACGGCCTGTACGTGGGCATCCCTTCCCACGAGTCCCGACGTTTACAGGCCATTCAAAACCAAGCCGCCCGTCTCATTCTCTCCCTCCCCAAATCCTCTCACATTACCCCGGCTTTGAAATCCCTTCACTGGCTCCCCATTCGCTTCAGATCCCTTTTCAAACTAGCTTGCTTTGCCTTTCGTGCCCATTCTCGCTCTGCCCCTGCCTATATCACTTCCCTCATTTCTTCCTATGTTCCCAGTCGCACCCTCCGGTCTTCCTCTCTCTCCCTTCTTCACATTCCCCGCTTTCGCAAATCCAGATCCGGGGGCACTCGTCTTTCCGTCTTGGCTCCCCAGTTATGGAATAGTCTCCCACTTCATCTTCGCTCCATTCCTATTTTCAGCCATTTCCGTAAAGCCTTAAAAACTTTTCTTTTTTCTTTGGCTTTCCCTTCTTAGGTTCCCTTGTGTCCCCCTCTGTGAGTTTGACCCAGGTCCCCCAGCGCCAGGAAGCCGCTTGGCAGCAGTGCGCTTTATTAAATATTGTTTTCATTTCATTTCATTTCAGGTGCCGGGACTCTAGTCAGGAGGCAGTTTGCACCATCACATTTCTCCTGTTAGTGCTGCTTCCTGAGGAGAGCCCTGGTACTTTATTTTATTTTATGTTTTTATTTTTGGAGTTTTCTATAGCGCTGGCCAGACCTGAGGGTATCGGAGTGCTTCACAACAAGATATGTATAAGTCAGATAGCGAATACAATACACACAAGGCTAAGCGTACAGCAAATCCACATGTATAAGTCAGATAACGAATAGAATGCACACAGGATAAGCGTACAGCAGGTCCACAAATAGAATAAGCATACAAATAAGGGTTCAACTGGCCCAGAGGCAATGAGGACAAAGTCAAATCCTGAGAGGTTCACGTAGCGATGCCGACCCCATGAAAAGGGGAGGAGGGCGGTGGGAGAGGTCGGTTGCAGGTACTTGCGATCTGGAGGCAGCACAAGTTAGGGTTAGAAAGTTACGGAATTGGTTTCAGGAAGGCACGTTTGAGGTAGTGGTCTTTTAGGAGGCGTTTAAACTTTAGAAAGGAGGAAATAGTTCTGATGTCGACCGGGATGGCGTTCCAGATTTTAGGAGCATTTCCTGCAAAGGAGCGGTTTGCCGTTTTCTGTTTGCGGGTTTTTAGGGGGATGAGCAGGATGGACTTTGAACTTCTGAGTGTTCTTGCTTGACCGGCTTTCTTGAGTTACGAGGCAAGGTATTCTGGTTTCCCTGTGTGCAAGGCTTTGTGTGTCAGGCAAGCTGATCTGAAGCTGGCCAGCATTTCCACTTGGAGCCATTTTAGATCTCTGAGTGCGGGAGAAATGTGGTAAAAATTTTTTACTCCTGAGACCATTCTGGCTGCTGCATTGAGGGTTGTTTTTAGGGGTACTAGGTGGGAGAGGGGGGTACCAGAGAGGGTTGCGTTCCCGTAGTCCAGTATGGCTTGTTTGAGATCCGCGGGTGGAATGTAGGGTTTGACTTTGTTGAGTAGCTTCCGTTTGAAGAAGGCGCTCTTGGCAGAGTTTTTGATGTGGTTCGCCATGGATTATTTGCGGTCTAGGGTGATTCCTAGTGATTTTACAGAGTTAGTCAGAGTGGGAATCATGTTGAGAGTATCAATGACTTTTAGCCACTCGGAGACTTGTGGGTTTTCTTCCTTGTTGGAGATCAGTAGGATTTCTGTTTTACCTTGATTGAGTTTCAGGTGGTTCGATGATAACCATTCTTGGACTTCTTTGAGAGTATTATTGAGTCTTAGAATGTCATTGATAGAGGAGGATTCCAGGTAAACCTGGGTGTCATCTGAGTATAAGTGGAAGGGGATGTTGGCTTTATTCAGAATGGAATCGAGGGGTAACATGTAAATGTTGAACACTTGCGGGGAGAAAACGGAGCCTTGGGGACGCCTCAGTTCAAGGGGAGAAGGTCGGAGTTGTATGACTTGATTTTGACTCTCGGGGAGCGATTCTGGAAGAAGGATGAGAACCATTGTAGAACCTGTTCTTCTGTGCCAACTCTCTTTTTGAGGGCTTTGATGAGAAGATATGATCAACCGTGTAGAATGCTGCTGACTGGTCGAGGAGGATGAGTAGGCAGCAATGGTCTGAGTCAAGGGAGTGACGGATGTCGTCGACAATGTTAAGGATTGCAGATTCGGTGCTATAGCCTTTTCTGAAACCTGATTGATGTTGCTCTAGCTGGTTGATAGTGTCAATCTGTTTGTTCACTTGGTAGAGCACACATTATTCCAGAATTTTGGCCAGGAAAGGAAGATTGGAGACCGGTCTGAAGTTGTTCAAGTCGTTTGAGTCAAGGCCTGGTTTTTTCACGAGAGGGGTTACTTGTCCGATACTTCCCTCTGCCTTACACATGGAAACCCACCCAAAGGCAACAAGCCAGAGTGAATTTGGAGAAAGCGCGCCTGTGGAGGCGGGTGACCTACAAGGTGACCTTGAGGTGTTATTGCAGCATCACTGCTCGTGTCCTACTCCCGGGTCACTGACCCGGGTCTTTGGGGGCACCACAGACATGTTTATCTCGGAGCCAACATCGCGCACCGTATGGGGAGCTGAGGGCACATTTTACAGCACAATTAGGACCAAAATAACTTCCTCTGTGAACAAACACGGGCCTGTGTCGCCGTCCTCCCGGCTCCCGTGCCCCCCTTGTGCGTCCCATACTTTTAGGGACCCACGGAGCGGAGAGAAAGTCCCATGAGTGCAACACTCTTCCTACTTACTGCATGCAGAGGAATTCTGAACCACTTTCACTTTCTGTACTCAACCCCGCCGCTGTTTCCTTTCACCGCTTGTCTGTACATCAACTGAACTTCTGTATGTCATGGGCCTATGCTAGGTGGAGGTGTTGGTGGCATGTATATACTCAAGTAGGTTTCATAGGTAAGCTTGGTTCACTTGAGCATCTCATTTTGAGTCAATATTTTAGGAAGAACAAAGCAGTGCTTCACAAATGTTTGGACGGATTTCTAGCAAGCTGCTCTATAAATCTCTGTAATATAGACACTTTTAGGAAGGGCTGTGTTAAAATGTGTTAAACATTTTTCCCCATATATACTGAGCCCTAGATTTTTTTTAAAGGTGTATGTTTGCCTGTTGGTCCTAGTGTTTTTACCGAATATCGAAAACATAGTGTAAGACATTAAATATTGTTCTAGAAGTCTCATGATTTCAAACATATCATGGACATAAATATCAACAGTAAGCATGTCCTTTATTGAGTAAAGTTAAGTAAAATATATGTTTAAGAAAATCTTTAGTAGCAGGATGTAGGGAATATGGGGAAAAAGGATGGAGAGATGAGGGGCAGAGCCAGCTGCCGTGCTTGAGGATGGCTTGAGTTCCTCACCGCTGCTCCTGATCCCACCAACACAGTAGTAGGGCCAGACTTACGACCCATTTTTAGGTCTCGGCCTAGATACGCGCGAAGCGCGTTCTCGGCAGAGAACTATTGTAATCATGTCACCCGCCAAAGCCGACAAAAGGAGACAAGAGCTGGGCAGGCGCCCAGCAATCCTAATGGGAGAGGGAGCGACAAGTGCTGGCCACGCGCGGATTCAGTCGCGCGCATGCTCACGGCGCCAGCATCCCCACGCGCGCCGATCACTGCTCTCTTCCTAGCCGGCATCGAGAAGTTTCGCAAGGCAGTGAGGGCACTGAGAAGTAGGTGCTTGTTCAGAATGTTATGTCCTCTAATTGCATGGACTTGAGTGAGTGGTGAGTGTAGAGTGGTGAGTGCAGAGTGGTGAGTGCAGAGTAGTGAGTGCAGAGTAGTGAGTGCAGAGTAGTGAGTAGTGAGTGCAGAGTAGTGAGTGCAGAGTAGTGAGTGCAGAGTGGTGAGTGCAGAGTGGTGCGTGAAGAGTAGTGAGTAGTGAGTGCAGAGTAGTGAGTGCAGAGTAGTGAGTAGTGAGTAGTGAGTGCAGAGTAGTGAGTGCAGAGTAGTGAGTACAGAGTAGTGAGTAGTGAGCAGTGAGTGCAGAGTAGTGAGTAGTGAGTTCAGAGTAGTGAGTAGTGAGTGCAGAGTAGTGAGTAGTGAGTGCAGAGTAGTGAGTAGTGAGTGCCGAGTAGTGAGTAGTGAGTGCAGAGTGATGAGTGCAGAGTGGTGAGTGCAGAGTGGTGAGTAGTGAGTAGTGAGTAGTGAGTGCAGAGTAGGGAGTGCAGTAGTGAGTGCAGAGTAGTGAGTAGTGAGTGCAGAGTAGTGAGTAGTGAGTGCAGAGAAGTGAGTAGTGAGTAGTGAGTGCAGAGTAGTGAGTGCAGAGTAGTGAGTAGTGAGTGCAGAGTAGTGAGTACTGAGTGCAGAGTGGTGAGTGCAGAGTGGTGAGTGCCGAGTGGTGAGTGCAGAGTAGTGAGTAGTGAGTAGTGAGTGCAGAGTAGTGAGTGCAGAGTAGTGAGTGCAGAGTAGTGAGTGCAGAGTAGTGAGTAGTGAGTGCAGAGTAGTGAGTAGTGAGTGGAGAGTAGTGAGTAGTGAGTGCAGAGTAGTGAGTGTAGTGAGTGCAGAGTAGTGAGTGCAGAGTAGTGAGTAGTGAGTGCAGAGTAGTGAGTAGTGAGTGCAGAGTAGTGAGTAGTGAGTGCAGAGTAGTGAGTAGTGAGTAGTGAGTGCAGAGTAGTGAGTAGTGAGTAGTGAGTGCAGAGTAGTGAGTAGTGAGTGCAGAGTGGTGAGTGCAGAGTGGTGAGTGCAGAGTGGTGAGTGCAGAGTGGTGAGTAGTGAGTAGTGAGTGCAGAGTAGTGAGTGCAGAGTAGTGAGTGCAGAGTAGTGAGTAGTGAGTGCAGAGTAGTGAGTAGTGAGTGCAGAGTAGTGAGTAGTGAGTACAGAGTAGTGAGTGCAGAGTAGTGAGTAGTGAGAGCAGAGTAGTGAGTGCAGAGCAGTGAGTGCAGAGTAGTGAGTAGTGAGTAGTGAGTGCAGAGTAGTGAGTGCAGAGTAGTGAGTGCAGAGTAGTGAGTAGTGAGTAGTGAGTGCAGAGTAGTGAGTGCAGAGTAGTGAGTAGTGAGTGCAGAGTAGTGAGTGCAGAGTAGTGAGTAGTGAGTGCAGAGTAGTGAGTGCAGAGTAGTGAGTAGTGAGTGCAGAGTAGTGAGTGCAGAGTAGTGAGTGCAGAATCGTGAGTGCAGAGTAGTGAGTGCAGAGTAGTGAGTGCAGAGTAGTGAGTAGTGAGTGCAGAGTAGTGAGTAGTGAGTGCAGAGTAGTGAGTAGTGAGTAGTGCGTGCAGAGTAGTGAGTAGTGAGTAGCGAGTGCAGAGTAGTGATAGTGAGTGCAGAGTAGTGAGTAGTGCGTGCAGAGTAGTGAGTAGCGAGTGCAGAGTAGTGATAGTGAGTGCAGAGTAGTGAGTAGTGAGTGCAGAGTGGTGAGTAGTGAGTGCAGAGTAGTGAGTGCAGAGTAGTGAGTAGTGAGTGCAGAGTGGTGAGTGCAGAGTAGTGAGTAGTGAGTAGTGAGTGCAGAGTAGTGAGTGCAGAGTAGTGAGTGCAGAGTAGTGAGTGCAGAGTAGTGAGTAGTGAGTAGTGAGTAGTGAGTGCAGAGTAGTGAGTAGTGAGTGCAGAGTAGTGAGTGCAGAGTAGTGAGTGCAGAGTAGTGAGTGCACAGTAGTGGGTAGTGAGTAGTGAGTAGTGAGTAGTGAGTGCAGAGTAGTGAGTAGTGAGTGCAGAGTAGTGAGTGCAGAGTAGTGAGTGCAGAGTGGTGAGTGCAGAGTGGTGAGTAGTGAGTAGTGAGTGCAGAGTAGTGAGTGCAGAGTAGTGAGTAGTGAGTGCAAAGTGGTGAGTGCAGAGTAGTGAGTAGTGAGTGCAGAGTAGTGAGTGCAGAGTAGTGAGTAGTGTGTGCAGAGTAGTGAGTAGTGAGTGCAGAGTAGTGGGTGCAGAGTAGTGAGTAGTGAGTGCAGAGTAGTGAGTGCAGAGTAGTGAGTGCAGAGTAGTGAGTGCAGAGTAGTGAGTAGTGAGTGCAGAGTAGTGAGTAGTGAGTAGTGAGTAGTGAGTGCAGAGTAGTGAGTAGTGAGTGCAGAGTAGTGAGTAGTGAGTGCAGAGTAGTGAGTAGTGAGTGCAGAGTAGTGAGTGCAGAGTAGTGAGTAGTGAGTGCAGAGTTGTGAGTAGTGAGTAGTGAGTGCAGAGTAGTGAGTAGTGAGTGCAGAGTGGTGAGTAGTGAGTGCAGAGTAGTGAGTGCAGAGTAGTGAGTAGTGAGTGCAGAGTAGTGAGTGCAGAGTATTGAGTAGTGAGTGCAGAGTATTGAGTAGTGAGTGCAGAGTAGTGAGTAGTGAGTGCAGAGTAGTGAGTAGTGAGTGCAGAGTAGTGAGTAGTGAGTGCAGAGTAGTGAGTAGTGAGTAGTGAGTGCAGAGTAGTGAGTAGTGAGTGCATAGTAGTTAGTAGTGAGTGCAGAGTAGTGAGTGCAGAGTAGTGAGTAGTGAGTGCAGAGTAGTGAGTAGTGAGTGCAGAGTGGTGATTAGTGAGTACAGAGTAGTGAGTGCAGAGTAGTGAGTAGTGAGTGCAGAGTAGTGAGTGCAGAGTAGTGAGTAGTGAGTGCAGAGTGGTGATTAGTGAGTACAGAGTAGTGAGTGCAGAGTAGTGAGTAGTGAGTGCAGCGTAGTGAGTGCAGAGTAGTGAGTAGAGAGTGCAGAGTAGTGAGTGCAGAGTAGTGAGTAGTGAGTGCAGAGTAGTGAGTAGTGAGTGCAGAGTAGTGAGTAGTGAGTGCAGAATAGTTAGTGCAGAGTAGTGAGTGCAGAGTAGTGAGTGCAGAGTAGTGAGTAGTGAGGGCAGAGTAGTGAGTAGTGAGTGCTGAGTAGTGAGTGCAGAGTAGTGAGTAGTGAGTGCAGAGTAGTGAGTAGTTCATGCAGAGTAGTGAGTAGTGAGTGCAGAGTAGTGAGTAGTGAGTGCAGAGTAGTGAGTAGTGAGTGCAGAGTAGTGAGTGCAGAGTAGTGAGTAGTGAGTGCAGAGTAGTGAGTAGTGAGTGCAGAGTAGTGAGTAGTGAGTGCAGAGTAGTGAGTAGTGAGTGCAAAGTAGTGAGTAGTGAGTAGTGAGTGCAGAGTAGTCAGTAGTGAGTAGTGAGTGCAGAGTAGTGAGTAGTGAGTAGTGAGTGCAGAGTAGTGAGTAGTGAGTGCAGAGTGGTGAGTGCAGAGTGGTGAGTAGTGAGTAGTGAGTGCAGAGTAGTGAGTGCAGAGTAGTGAGTAGTGAGTGCAGAGTGGTGAGTGCAGAGTAGTGAGTAGTGAGTGCAGAGTAGTGAGTGCAGAGTAGTGAGTAGTGAGTGCAGAGTAGTGAGTAGTGAGTGCAGAGTAGTGAGTAGTGAGTAGTGAGTGCAGAGTAGTGAGTGCAGAGTGGTGAGTAGTGAGTGCAGAGTAGTGAGTGCAGAGTAATGAGTGCAGAGTAGTGAGTAGTGAGTGCAGAGTGGTGAGTGCAGAGTAGTGAGTAGTGAGTAGTGAGTGCAGAGTAGTGAGTGCAGAGTAGTGAGTGCAGAGTAGTGAGTGCAGAGTAGTGAGTAGTGAGTAGTGAGTAGTGAGTGCAGAGTAGTGAGTAGTGAGTGCAGAGTAGTGAGTGCAGAGTAGTGAGTGCAGAGTAGTGAGTGCACAGTAGTGGGTAGTGAGTAGTGAGTAGTGAGTAGTGAGTGCAGAGTAGTGAGTAGTGAGTGCAGAGTAGTGAGTGCAGAGTAGTGAGTGCAGAGTGGTGAGTGCAGAGTGGTGAGTAGTGAGTAGTGAGTGCAGAGTAGTGAGTGCAGAGTAGTGAGTAGTGAGTGCAAAGTGGTGAGTGCAGAGTAGTGAGTAGTGAGTGCAGAGTAGTGAGTGCAGAGTAGTGAGTAGTGTGTGCAGAGTAGTGAGTAGTGAGTGCAGAGTAGTGGGTGCAGAGTAGTGAGTAGTGAGTGCAGAGTAGTGAGTGCAGAGTAGTGAGTGCAGAGTAGTGAGTGCAGAGTAGTGAGTAGTGAGTGCAGAGTAGTGAGTAGTGAGTAGTGAGTAGTGAGTGCAGAGTAGTGAGTAGTGAGTGCAGAGTAGTGAGTAGTGAGTGCAGAGTAGTGAGTAGTGAGTGCAGAGTAGTGAGTGCAGAGTAGTGAGTAGTGAGTGCAGAGTTGTGAGTAGTGAGTAGTGAGTGCAGAGTAGTGAGTAGTGAGTGCAGAGTGGTGAGTAGTGAGTGCAGAGTAGTGAGTGCAGAGTAGTGAGTAGTGAGTGCAGAGTAGTGAGTGCAGAGTATTGAGTAGTGAGTGCAGAGTATTGAGTAGTGAGTGCAGAGTAGTGAGTAGTGAGTGCAGAGTAGTGAGTAGTGAGTGCAGAGTAGTGAGTAGTGAGTGCAGAGTAGTGAGTAGTGAGTAGTGAGTAGTGAGTGCATAGTAGTTAGTAGTGAGTGCAGAGTAGTGAGTGCAGAGTAGTGAGTAGTGAGTGCAGAGTAGTGAGTAGTGAGTGCAGAGTGGTGATTAGTGAGTACAGAGTAGTGAGTGCAGAGTAGTGAGTAGTGAGTGCAGAGTAGTGAGTGCAGAGTAGTGAGTAGTGAGTGCAGAGTGGTGATTAGTGAGTACAGAGTAGTGAGTGCAGAGTAGTGAGTAGTGAGTGCAGCGTAGTGAGTGCAGAGTAGTGAGTAGAGAGTGCAGAGTAGTGAGTGCAGAGTAGTGAGTAGTGAGTGCAGAGTAGTGAGTAGTGAGTGCAGAGTAGTGAGTAGTGAGTGCAGAATAGTTAGTGCAGAGTAGTGAGTGCAGAGTAGTGAGTGCAGAGTAGTGAGTAGTGAGGGCAGAGTAGTGAGTAGTGAGTGCTGAGTAGTGAGTGCAGAGTAGTGAGTAGTGAGTGCAGAGTAGTGAGTAGTTCATGCAGAGTAGTGAGTAGTGAGTGCAGAGTAGTGAGTAGTGAGTGCAGAGTAGTGAGTAGTGAGTGCAGAGTAGTGAGTGCAGAGTAGTGAGTAGTGAGTGCAGAGTAGTGAGTAGTGAGTGCAGAGTAGTGAGTAGTGAGTGCAGAGTAGTGAGTAGTGAGTGCAAAGTAGTGAGTAGTGAGTAGTGAGTGCAGAGTAGTCAGTAGTGAGTAGTGAGTGCAGAGTAGTGAGTAGTGAGTAGTGAGTGCAGAGTAGTGAGTAGTGAGTGCAGAGTGGTGAGTGCAGAGTGGTGAGTAGTGAGTAGTGAGTGCAGAGTAGTGAGTGCAGAGTAGTGAGTAGTGAGTGCAGAGTGGTGAGTGCAGAGTAGTGAGTAGTGAGTGCAGAGTAGTGAGTGCAGAGTAGTGAGTAGTGAGTGCAGAGTAGTGAGTAGTGAGTGCAGAGTAGTGAGTAGTGAGTAGTGAGTGCAGAGTAGTGAGTGCAGAGTGGTGAGTAGTGAGTGCAGAGTAGTGAGTGCAGAGTAATGAGTGCAGAGTAGTGAGCAGTGAGTGCAGAGAAGTGAGTAGTGAGTAGTGAGTGCAGAGTAGTGAGTAGTGAGTGCAGAGTAGTGAGTAGTGAATAGTGAGTGCAGAGTAGTGAGTGCAGAGTAGTGAGTAGTGAGTGCAGAGTAGTGAGTAGTGAGTAGTGAGTGCAGAGTAGTGAGTAGTGAGTGCAGAGTGGTGAGTAGTGAGTGCAGAGAAGTGAGTGCAGAGTAGTGAGTAGTGAGTGCAGAGTAGTGAGTGCAGAGTAGTGAGTTGTGAGTGCAGAGTAGTGAGTAGTGAGTGCAGAGTAGTGAGTAGTGAGTAGTGAGTGCAGAGTAGTGAGTGCAGAGTAGTGAGTGCAAAGTAGTGAGTAGTGAGTGCAGAGTAGTGAGTAGTGAGTAGTGAGTAGTGAGTGCAGAGTAGTGAGTAGTGAGTGCAGAGTAGTGAGTAGTGAGTGCAGAGTAGTGAGTGCAGAGTAGTGAGTAGTGAGTGCAAAGTAGTGAGTAGTGAGTGCAGAGTAGTGAGTAGTTCATGCAGAGTAGTGAGTAGTGAGTGCAGAGTAGTGAGTAGTGAGTAGTGAGTGCAGAGTAGTGAGTAGTGAGTGCAGAGTAGTGAGTGCAGAGTAGTGAGTGCAGAGTAGTGAGTAGTGAGTGCAAAGTAGTGAGTAGTGAGTGCAGAGTAGTCAGTAGTGAATAGTGAGTGCAGAGTAGTGAGTAGTGAGTAGTGAGTGCAGAGTAGTGAGTAGTGAGTGCAGAGTGGTGAGTGCAGAGTGGTGAGTAGTGAGTAGTGAGTGCAGAGTAGTGAGTGCAGAGTAGTGAGTAGTGAGTGCAGAGTGGTGAGTGCAGAGTAGTGAGTAGTGAGTGCAGAGTAGTGAGTGCAGAGTAGTGAGTAGTGAGTGCAGAGTAGTGAGTAGTGAGTGCAGAGTAGTGAGTAGTGAGTAGTGAGTGCAGAGTAGTGAGTGCAGAGTGGTGAGTAGTGAGTGCAGAGTAGTGAGTGCAGAGTAGTGAGTGCAGAGTAGTGAGCAGTGAGTGCAGAGAAGTGAGTAGTGAGTAGTGAGTGCAGAGTAGTGAGTAGTGAGTGCAGAGTAGTGAGTAGTGAATAGTGAGTGCAGAGTAGTGAGTGCAGAGTAGTGAGTAGTGAGTGCAGAGTAGTGAGTAGTGAGTAGTGAGTGCAGAGTAGTGAGTAGTGAGTGCAGAGTGGTGAGTAGTGAGTGCAGAGAAGTGAGTGCAGAGTAGTGAGTAGTGAGTGCAGAGTAGTGAGTGCAGAGTAGTGAGTAGTGAGTGCAGAGTAGTGAGTAGTGAGTGCAGAGTAGTGAGTAGTGAGTAGTGAGTGCAGAGTAGTGAGTGCAGAGTAGTGAGTGCAAAGTAGTGAGTAGTGAGTGCAGAGTAGTGAGTAGTGAGTAGTGAGTAGTGAGTGCAGAGTAGTGAGTGCAGAGTAGTGAGTAGTGAGTAGTGAGTGCAGAGTAGTGAGTAGTGAGTGCAGCGTGGTGAGTAGTGAGTGCAGAGTAGTGAGTAGTGAGTGCAGAGTAGTGAGTAGTGAGTGCAGAGTAGTGAGTAGTGAGTGCAGAGTAGTGAGTAGTGAGTGCAGAGTAGTGCGTAGTGAGTGCAGAGTAGTGAGTAGTGAGTGCAGAGTAGTGAGTGCAGAGTAGTGAGTGCAGAGTAGTGAGTGCAGAGTAGTGAGTAGTGAGGGCTGAGTAGTGAGTAGTGAGTAGTGAGTGCAGAGTAGTGAGTAGTGAGTGCTGAGTAGTGAGTGCAGAGTAGTGATTAGTGAGTGCCGAGTAGTGAGTAGTGAGTGCCGAGTAGTGAGTGCCGAGTAGTGAGTGCCGAGTAGTGAGTAATGAAATGAAAAGGAACTTGCTAAAGCACACTGCGGCCAAGCGGCTTCCTGGCGCTGGGGGGGGGAGTCGGATTCTACAGTGCAACCAAAAGGGGTTAACCGGGGAAGGCCTGGGAGAAAAGGAAGGTTTTTAAGGCTTTACTAAAGGAGGAATAAGTGGGAATGGACCGAATGGACAACGGAAGGCTGTTCCAGAACTGGGGGGCCAAAACCGAGAAGCGGGTACCACCGATTCGGGATTTACGGAAGCGGGGTACTTGGAGAAGAAGAGGAGATGAGGAACGGAGGGTGCGAATCGGGGTGTAGGGAATGATTAGAGAAACAATAAAGAGGGGAGCAGAGTGGGTATAAGCTAAGAAGGCTGAGCAGGCTAATTTAAAAAAGGATCGAAAGTGCACCGGGAGCCAGTGGAGGGACTTGAGGACAGGCGTGATGTGAGAGAATTTGGGGAGATGAAAAATGAGACGGGCTGCCTGGTTTTGAATTGCCTGTAGCCGTCGTGTTTCGAAGGCCGGGATGCCAACATAAAGGCCATTCCCGTAATCAAGACGGGAGGTGATGAGAGCCATGATGATCGATTTGAGGGTAGTTATAGAAAAGAAACGGGAAATTTTTCGGATGAGACGGAGGGACAAAAAACAGGATGAGACGACGGAGCAAACTTGGGCGTGCATAGAGAGGTCGTTGCTAACCTTGATGCCCAAGTTGCGGACAGAGGGAGCTGGTGGGGGGGAAGGGCCAAAGGAAAGGGGCCAATGAGACGGGGACCAGCGATTGATGGGACCACCCGTGAGGACAAGCTCCGTCTTGTCCGGATTCAACTTGAGGTGATTCGTGATCATCCAATCCGAAATAAAAACTAGGGTGGAGCTAAGAAAAGAAGGAGAGTCTGGGGTGGAAAGATCAAAGATGAGCTGAAGGTCATCCGCGTAATTGTACATGGAGACCCCCAGCTCACGAAGAGAAAAAATAAGAGGGTAGATATAGAGATTGAAAAGAAGAGGGGAGAGAGAGGAACCTTGGGGAACTCCACACACAAGAGGGCGGGGGGGAGCGGAGAAACCTGCAAGGTGGACTGCCTGGGATCTGCCTTGCAGGAAGGACGCTATCCAAGAGAGTGCAACACCCCTAATGCCGGCTGCGCTGACACGGTTGAGAAGAATGGCATGGTCGACCGTGTCGAACGCAGCCAACAGGTCGAGGAGCACCAACGCCTGGGGAAGATTTAGGTCTGCTTTACCCTTGAGCTCATCCAGAACGGCAGTGACAACAGTCTCTGTGGAATGGCCCGGGCGAAAGCCCGCCTGATGGGAAGCTAAGAGGCAGTGTTCCTCAATGTGTGAGGACAGGCAAGAAGTGACATGTCTTTCCAGGATCTTCCCCAAATAGGGGAGAAGGGAGATGGGCCTAAAATTAGGGGGAGAAGAAGGATCCAAGCCCGGTTTTTTAATGATAGGGAGGACTATTGCGGTTTTAAAGGAGGAAGGAACGGAGCCAAGAGCCAAGGAAGAGTTAAGCAGAGTGAGAGGGGGTCCAGGACAAGAAGTGAAGAGGATTTGAAGAATCCGAGCCGGGGCACAGTCAGCTGGAGAGCCGGACTTGACTTTAGCAAGCAAAAGAAAAAATTGTTCAGTAGTGATGGGGAGAAAGTGATCCAACAGCAAAGGCGGCGGTGGGGGAGGGAAGGTAACTTGAATTTGAGAAACGGTGGAAATGTTGGCTTTGATGGCAGTAATCTTGTCAATAAAATAGTTATTAAGAGTAAGGCAACATGACTGAGATGGGGCGAAGCTGATGTTAGTGCGATCTGAGGTAGCAAGCTGCTTGACAAGTAAAAAGATCTCACGGGGTTTATTTACAGAGAGAGCAACTTTCTCTGAAAAATAAACGGTTTTGGCCGACACAATTGCTTTCTTGTAGCTATTCAGTAAGAGTTTATACCTAGTGCGGAGCAAGGGACAGTATTTGCGTCGCCAGTGGCGCTCCGAGTGCCTAAGACTAAGTTTGAGGTCTTTAAGTTCGCTCGTGAACCATCTGTTGGCATCGTGGGGCCGGACAGATTTGACTTTCTTAAGGGGGGCGGCGATGTCACAGGAAGAAGAAAGCCAAGAGCTGATGGAATCAGCTTGAAATTCAAGAGGGAGGTCCGTCAAGTCAGGTACTGTTGAGGCCAGAGAAGAGGAAAGAAGAGTGAGGTCAGTCTTGTTCCAACAATGGACTGACACATTCTTGGAGAATGGGATTTTAACAGGAGAGGCAGAAAACATACTAAAAGAAATCATAAAGTGATCCGACCAGATGCAGGGAAGGATAGAGGGAAGAGAAATTTGGCGGCGCAATGACCAAATTTGGTCTAAAATATGGCCCTTGTCATGTGTGGGGACAGTGATGTGAGGAGAGAAGTTGAGTGACTGAAGAGTGGCAAAGAAGTCTTTAGAGGCAGAACATTCTCTAGGGTCGTCGGGCCAGTAATTGAAGTCCCCAAGCAGGACTACTGACGAGTTGTTTACTGCCAGGGTAGCCAAGAGGTCCTGTAGTAGGGGAACAAACTGAGGCATGGACAGGGGAGGCCGATAAACGAGCACGAAAGTGAGGGGATCAGTGAGATTGATGGACCGGGCAACCAGGAAATCCACATGAGGTATGGGTGGGTGGTCAAGGAGCTGGAATCTGAGCGTGGAGCGAATAATCATTGCCACACCGCCGCCGGCTTTACCAGCCGGACGATCCATGCGGAGAGCATAGTAAGTGTCTGGGAGAATAGCCAGGAGGTAGGGAGTGAATCTGTCGTGAACCAGGTTTCGGTAAGAAAAAGATAATCAGGAGAATCTGAAGATAAAAGATTGAAGAGTTCAATTTGGTGCTTGACTGCCGACCGAGTGTTGAGCAGAAGAGCAGAGGCAACGGATGGGGAGGGTGGGGAGGGGAGTGTTGCCGGATAGGCAGAAGGTAAGGAAGTGGAAAGGGGGGGAAGGGGGAGTGAGCAAGGGCAGTGAGACGCGAGGACGCCAAGTGAGTCGAGGCGTAGTGCCAGTGAAGGAGAAAGAGAGCTGCGGGTCATAAGTGCAGATAATTGCATAGGGGTGTATGTCATGAATTGAGCAGGGTCTGTGGCCCCTGGTCCCGGCTGGTCGCGGAGGGGCGCAGACGGGCTTGCCTTAGGCGCGCAAACGGCGCGCCCTCTGCGCCCGCTGCGCCCGTCCGCTGCGCGTACGGGGAAAGCTCATGTTTTATAGGGCCGTGAAGGGCATGGCCAAGGGAGAGTGGGCGTGGCTGGGGGAGTACCGAGTAGTGAGTGCCGAGTAGTGAGTAGTGAGTGCAGAGTAGTGAGTAGTGAGTGCAGAGTAGTGAGTGCAGAGTAGTGAGTAGTGAGTGCAGAGTAGTGATTGCAGAGTAGTGAGTAGTGAGTGCAGAGTAGTGAGTGCAGAGGAGTGAGTGCAGAGTAGTGAGTAGTGAGTGCAGAGTGGTGAGTGTAGAGTGGTGAGTGCAGAGTGGTGAGTGCAGAGTGGTGAGTGCAGAGTAGTGAGTGCAGAGTGGTGAGTGTAGAGTGGTGAGTGCAGAGTGGTGAGTGCAGAGTGGTGAGTGCAGAGTAGTGAGTACTAGTGAGTGCAGAGTAGTGAGTGCAGAGTAGTGAGTGCAGAGTAGTGAGTGCAGAGTAGTGAGTAGTGAGTGCAGAGTCGTGAGTAGTGAGTGCAGAGTAGTGAGTCATGAGTGCAGAGTAGTGAGTGCAGAGTTGTGAGTGCAGAGTAGTGAGTGCAGAGTAGTGAGGGCTGAGCAGTGAGGGCTGAGTAGTGAGGGCTGAGTAGTCAGAGCAGAGTAGTGAGTAGTGAGTAGTGAGTGCAGATTAGTGAGTAGTGAGTGCAGAGTAGTGAGTAGTGAGTGCAGAGTAGTGAGTAGTGAGTGCAGAGTAGTGAGTGCAGAGTAGTGAGTGCAGAGTAGTGAGTGCCGAGTAGTGAGTGCCGAGTAGTGAGTGCAGAGTGGTGAGTGCAGAGTAGTGAGTAGTGAGTGCAGAGTAGTGAGTGCAGAGTAGTGAGTAGTGAGTGCAGAGTAGTGAGTAGTGAGTGCAGAGTAGTGAGTGCAGAGTAGTGAGTGCAGAGTAGTGAGTGCAGAGTAGTGAGTAGTGAGTGCAGAGTAGTGAGTAGTGAGTGCAGAGTAGTGAGTAGTGAGTGCAGAGTAGCAGAGTAGTGAGTAGTGAGTGCAGAGTAGTGAGTAGTGAGTGCAGAGTAGTGAGTAGTGAGTGCAGAGTAGTGAGTAGTGAGTAGAGAGTAGTGAGTGCAGAGTAGTGAGTGTAGAGTGGTGAGTGCAGACTGGTGAGTGCAGAGTAGTGAGTGCAGAGTAGTGAGTGCCGAGTAGTGAGTGCCGAGTAGTGAGTGCCGAGTAGTGAGTACAGAGTAGTGAGTAGTGAGTGCAGAGTGGTGAGTGCAGGGTGGTGAGTGCAGAGTGGTGAGTAGTGAGCGCAGAGTGCAGAGTAGTGAGTGCAGAGTGCAGAGTAGTAAGTGCAGAGTAGTGAGTGCAGAGTAGTGAGTGCAGAGTAGTGAGTGCAGAGTAGTGAGTAGTGAGTGCAGAGTAGTGAGTGCAGAGTAGTGAGTGCAGAGTAGTGAGTAGTGAGTGCAGAGTAGTGAGTAGTGAGTGCAAAGTAGTGAGTTCAGAGTGGTGAGTGTAGAGTGGTGAGTGTAGAGTGGTGAGTGCAGAGTGGTGAGTGCAGAGTGGTGAGTGCAAAGTGGTGAGTGCAGAGTGGTGAGTAGTGAGTGCAGAGTGCAGAGTAGTGAGTGCAGAGTGCAGAGTAGTGAGTGCAGAGTAGTGAGTGCAGAGTAGTGAGTGCAGAGTAGTGAGTAGTGAGTGCAGAGTAGTGAGTAGTGAGTGCAGAGTAGTGAGTGCAGAGTAGTGAGTGTAGAGTAGAGAGTGCAGAGTAGTGAGTGCAGAGTAGTGAGTAGTGAGTGCAGGGTAGTGAGTAGTGAGTGCAGAGTAGTGAGTAGTAAGTGAAGAGTAGTGAGTGCAGACTAGTGAGTAGTTAGTGCAGAATAGTGAGTGCAGAGTGGTGAGTGCAGAGTGGTGAGTGCAGAGTGGTGAGTGCAGAGTGGTGAGTGCAGAGTAGTGAGTGCAGAGTGGTGAGTAGTGAGTGCAGAGTAGTGAGTGCAGAGTAGTGAGTAGTGAGTGCAGAGTAGTGCGTAGTGAGTGCAGAGTAGTGAGTGCTGAGTAGTGAGTAGTGAGTGCAGAGTAGTGAGTAGTGAGTGCAGAGTAGTGAGTAGTCAGTGCAGAGTAGTGAGTGCAGAGTAGTGAGTGCAGAGTAGTGAGTAGTGAGTGCAGAGTAGTGAGTGCAGAGTGCAGAGTAGTGAGTGCAGAGTAGTGAGTGCAGAGTGCAGAGTAGTGAGTGCAGAGTAGTAAGTGCAGAGTAGTGAGTGCAGAGTGCGTGTGCAGAGTGAGTGTGCAGAGTGAGTGTGCAGAGTGAGTGTGCAGAGTGAGTGGGCAGAGTGCGAGTGCAGAGTTGTGAGTGCAGAGTTGTGAGTGCAGAGTTGTGAGTGCACAGTGTGAGTGCAGAGTGTGATGTGTGTGAGTGTGTAGGGTGAGCAGTGTGTGAGCATGCAGGGTTAACAGTCTGTGAGCGTGCAGGGTGAACATTGTGTGAGTGTGCAGGGTGAGCAGTGTGTGAGCGTGTAGGGTGAGCAGTGTGTGAGCGTGCAGGGTGAACATTGTGTGAGTGTGCAGGGTGAACAGTGTGTGAGTGTGCAGGGTGAACAGTTTGTGTGTGTGCAAGGTGAACAGTTTGTGAGTGTGCAGGGTGAACAATTCCAATCCAAACCATATAATTCCATTACACACCACATGCATACACACCATAACACATGGCTAAAAGACATTGCTATTTACAATGCCATTAGCTCTAACTCAAATAAATCCGAGACCTATTGCATTTCCAATGCTTGTTGCATGTGCGAATGGGTTAGCCATGTACAAACCTTATTTAGCGAGTCGCAATTTATATGCGACTCGCTAAATAGGATTTGTAACTTGTAATTAGTAAGTATGGGCCAAAAATTTTCCACAATTTCGTGATCCGCGAATCTCGCGAAATTGCGGAAAAATCCGCGAGCGGGACTAATTTTTTCCAGGAATCACTTACAGGGTTACAGCAGGTGCCCAAGTTGAAGCTAATTTCTTTGTAACCATTTACAAAATGGTTACAAAGAAATTAACTTCAACTTGGGCACCTGCTGTAACCCTGTAAGTGCTTCCTCAGTGGTGCCTCCAGAGTTCGTTGCCTACTTGCAACTATTCTCTGACCCTCGAAGCAGGGTCAGAGAATAGTTACAAGTATGGCACTACAGGAAGCACTTACAGATAAGGAAGCAGGTGCCGGACTTGAAGCTCAAATTCAGTAACACATTAACCAGCCCCAAATTAATTTGTCTTGGTTGAGGCTGGCTGGGCAGGTGTGCTTTCTCCCCATAATCTACAGTGGTGAACCAGAGGGTGCTGTAATGAACCAGAAGGTGCAGTGGTGAACCAGAGGGTGGGAGTGATGAACTAGAAGGTGGCAGTGATGAACCAGAGGGTGGCAATGGTGAACCAGAGGGTGACAGTGGTGAACCAGAGAGTGGCAGTGGTGAAACAGAGGGTGGCAGTGGTGATCCAGAGGGTGGCAGTGGTGAGCCAGAGGGTGGCTGTGATGAACCAGAGGGTGGCTGTGATGAACCAGAGGGTGGCAGTGATGAACCAGAGGGTGACAGTGGTGAACCAGAGGGTGGCAGTGGTGAACCAGAGGGTGCTGTGATGAACCAGAGGATGGCAGTGATGAACCAGAGGGTGACAGCGATGAACCAGAGGGTGGGAGTGGTGAACCAGAGGGTGCTGTGATGAACAAGAGGGTGGCAGTGATGAACCAGAGGGTGGCAGTGGTGAAACAGAGGGTGGCAGTGGTGAGCCAGAGGGTGGCTGTGATGAACCAGAGGGTGGCTGTGATGAACCAGAGGGTAGCAGTGATGAACCAGAGGGTGGCAGTGGTGCACCATTTTGAACCCTACTCACTAGCAGCCAACATCAAAATTCACCAATTTGTTGAAAGGCACACCACTTTAAATAAATGAATCCTCGGCTGTCAACATCTATTAACTTAAGATCTACCTCTTCCTCATTCAGATCTAGATTTTACTAAGCCTGGGCGGAGTTCACAGAGCTTTGTGTAGTGCAAAATAAACCTCTGCCGCACTATACAGAGCTCTGCAAGCGGCGGAGTTTCTTTAGATTAATTCCGTTTGCAATGATTTTCAGTGCCAGGTGCTTGTCCGCACTGTGCAATCATCGCGAACAGCACAATGCACAGTGCAAGTGGGCGCTGCTTCCTTTCTGCCACTCGAGTAGATTTTTACTTGCGCGGCAGCTTTCTCAATGCGAACGGAAGGTTTCTGAGCATGAGCGGTCGCAACCATATGCGACCACTTGCAATGAGAAATCTGACTACCTGAGATGAGAAATCTCGCTGGGAAGTTGATTTTCCATGCTTATGCTCACAAACTAGATGTTGACGATCATGAACGAGGAAAAATCTCGCCGGGAGGCAGATGTTCCTTGCTCGTGCTCGCCAAATTGACATTGATGAACACAAGCGAGGGAAAAAACTCTGCTGCGCTATGCAGAGCAAAGTGTTTTGGAACTCCGTGAGCTCCGCATGAAGCGGAGTGCAGAAAACTCTGCAAACTCCACGATTAAAGTCACTGCTCAGACTTAGATTTTACATCCTACTTTAAGTTCATCCTCACTAAGACCTAATTTCTCCATATTTACCAACAGCAACAAACAACATCTAGTCCAAACCTGGCTCATCTACATAATTCTCAATATAAGAGAGTTGGTGTTGTTTGAAAGTTGTGCCTAATATATCTTTAACCTGCAGATTTCAACCAATGCCAGTGAACTTGGATTCAGCGTCAACACTTATCTGTCCATCAGTGAACACAGCCCCACGAAGATAAAGATGATATAATACCAGCTCTCCCTCTTGAAAATAGTGAATCCTTACCTCCATTGACAGGGTTTTCAAAAGTGCTGTCCATGCCCTCCTGCTCTCTTGCCTTTTGTTTCATTGGGGTGAGATCTATTTACTTGGGGGAGGAACCTGAGCTTGTTGCGGTGGCCTTCACATCTAGCTCTCATTCTTGAATCAGATTGCCTCCACTGCAGTGCTGCTTTCATTCTCAAACAACTGAGAACCAGCCCAAATCCAGGCAACTGTTTCTGATTCTTTGCAGCTAACAGTAGGACAAGCCATATTCTCAACAGTAATTCTGAAGCTGCAGCATCTGGTTGTGGGAGCACCATCACTTGATCACTTGATGAAGTGTTTAAACCCTGTCAGCAGAAAATTATCTTCTATGTTTGCCTGCCTGAGGTAGGTATGATATTTTGGGAGCCCACAAGTAGCAAAAGTCCCGGATGCTCTCCATAGTAAACTAAAAGTATGTGTCAAAGATTTTATGGGAAACATTTTAAAGAAATAATTTAGTGCTACTAGTTTAAGCCTTCCACGAACAGCCAATAAAATTTAAACTACACAATAGTGCTTCACCTCATTACTAGCAGGGAACATCCATGACAACGCGGTCAAAACACCGCGCTGCCATTACCACGCGTCTTTTACAATGCAAGCCGTTACCACGACTTGCGCTGGAGGGCGCTCTAGACTAAGGAATAGTAGATTTAATATTCCAACACCTTCTCTACTGTACGTAGGCAGGAGTTGGAATAGTAAATCTTACTAATCCTAAGTCCAGCACCCTACAGCGCAAGTCGTGGTAACGACTTGCTTTGTAAAAGAAGCGTTGTGATGTACCGCGATCTAAAAGATCACGTTGTAACATTGCCAACCTTACTAGCTGCTCAAGTCTCTAAGGTTATATACCTTAATGTACAGCTGGATTATTAGTTTGACACAGTGGATCACAGCATCTTGCTACAAAGAGTGGAACACCTGTGTGTGGCAAGCTCGGTCTTAGGGTGGCTAGGTTCCTTTATGGATGATAAAGAACAGGTAGTTTGGATGAAGCCATACTCTTCCAAAGCCAAACAGTTGAAATGGGTGGTTCCTCAGGGCTCCAAACTGAGCTCCACCTGTTTCAACATCTACCTATCACCTCTTGAATGTCTGGTGGAATCTTTGGGCATTAAGATAATTTCATATGCGGACAATACACAGCTCCTGCTCAATTTTTCAGGGGGACTCAGTTAGCGTCAAAGAAACATTTGCTCTCTGCTTAAGGCGCTACTCGACTGGCTCAGGATAAACAAATTACAGTGCAAGTTTTGACCTTACCGTACCTATTGCCATGAGATAGTGAATTTGTTCCATACTATCAGGTTGTTTTTATCCATGACATTTGGACGTTCTCTAATAAACATATTTTTCGCCCTTCTAGTCATTTTTATTTTCACGTCCACAATACCACTGCACACCACCAGCAATCACATATTTTGAAAAGCACTCTGGCTGAGTTGATCTGGAGTAAGAGGTCAAGTATCCAACACTGTTAGCCTATGAGCAACATTGGCTGCATAGACTCTACTCCTTTGTTTTCCAGATGACGAGGCTCCGCCAAAGTGGTGGGCTGATGGAATTCACACTCATGCCGAGTGCTGGGCAAGCTATCTGAGTTTGGTGAGCATTCCTTCAGAGCAATAAGAGGTTTTTTGTCTGATTAAGTAGACTGCCTATCTCCCTTATGTTGTATTTGTACCAGGGCATACCAGAGTACTTAATCTAGGATCTGCAGGTTGTACAAAACATTGCGGTCCACCTACTATACAAGCTACCTAAGCACTCGTCAGTGTATCTCCACCAAGAGAAGCTCCATTGGCTCCCAGTGATTAAGCAAATAATGTCAAAAGCCTTAAGATTGACTCACCAAGCCCTACACCACAAGGGTCCCACATACAAGAAGGAGAGGCTCAATAAATACAGACCAAGGAGATTTCTGCGTTCTAGTAACACTGGGCGGCTAACAGTACCCCGCTTTAAAAATCTCCTCCATCACGTTGCCTGGCCATCCGAGATTAATGACTGAGGACGCAAGCTTGAAAAAAGCACTGAAAACATACCGCTTTAGGGTATTGGGAAGCCTGTTGGGTCCTGTCTCCTCTGCACCTGCCTTTGATGCTGAGCGCCGGGGCACTCCTCGAGTAGCCGAGAGCTATATAAATAACCCTCATTCATTCGTCTTCAAATTATCTTCAATAGAAATGTTGAGTGAAGTTTGATTAGTTCCTTAACAAGCTCAATCATTGTAATTGATCAATATCAACATTTTCCAGTACATGATTCATTGTTAAGTAAAGGTTCATTGCATGTTTTCATAAACCGGAGGACGACGGCGGGACAACAGGTACAAGGCAGGCACTGACCAGAAAGACTGGTCATCCCCTTACCGCTTCCCTCCAGGAAGCCTTGGCTAATAACCCAAAGCGTATGCATGAGAAGGGAATCCCCCTCTCACATATAGAAAAACGCCTTAGTGAGTGTATCACATAGTCTGTACCACAACACAAAGTCTGTTTTATTTCACCACACCTTTTTAAAAAACGGTCCTGAGGAAAGCCAGAATACTCTAAGGCACTGGCTGAAACATGTCGACCATCTGAAGGACGCAGGGGGCAGTAACTCGCCACCCTCACGCGTCCTGTAGCCTTACTTTTAACCGCTGGTGACGGCCCAGTTATTAAAATTTAATTTACCCTCGGGTACTGGGACCACCACCCAGCCGTTTTAAATCACAACTCACTCAACCTCACTCACTGCACTCTCAGCAATATACCAGCTCCGCTGTAATCAGGCGTCGTAGCACACCCGGGACATACTAGGTGTCACTGGGTGGGCCCGATGATGAAGCATGCCACCAACTAGGTTGGTGGGTGAGGGCTTCATGAATACACCAACAAGGTGCCCGTGACAGAACTAATTAGAGTACTGCAACACTTTGGTCAACTTAAGCTAGTCCTCTTTGATTAATCACATATAAACCCTCGGGGACACGGACTAGCTATCTAGTCCTCTCTCTCCCTCTTGTTACACGCATTCATAAAACATATACCTTTAATGCATGCAGACGTTTCTTGATGATTTTGTATATTTTATACTAGATCCAGTCCTTTTTCAGGAAGGTTTGTGATTGGTGATTATTTTTATCTGAATTATTAATTCATGTATATTGGCTATGAGATGGGAGCAGCTGGTAGTATGGAGTGTTACTAAACTCACAGCTTTTTGGACGATCAGGCCCGTGCTTCAGAGCAGAAAACCACAGGATTGAATTTGGCCAAATCCTGTTGTGCTTGTAGGCATGGCCAAGCCACTTATTGAATAATATAATTTAAAAAATCTCCCACTTAAAATCTGCATTAGCCCACTGACTCGTGGCAGAGACATGGTTCTTCACCTTTTCTAAGGGTTTTATTATTCCATGTGATGAATAGCAATGGATTCACTGCATGGTTTGCGTTTACTTCTTGTAGTATTTATTTTTACTTGGTCAAAGCTTTCCTGACTTGTCTTGCTAATAACATAATTTGTATTTGTAATATTATAAAAGGCATTGCCATTTACAATACCGACAGCTCAAAATCTCGCAATTGCGAGACCTATTGCATTGTAAATGCTTGTTTTCCTTTTTGCCACTGCCAAAACAATTCTGGCAGTGAAGGACTGAATAAAATAATGACCCTCCACCCTGGGACTCTCATGGTGTGGATGTCATTAGTTTTTTTGTTTGTACTGAAACAAATGCTTGGGTGCTTGTCTCAGAAGAACACAAACTTTGTGACCCGACAGTGGCTGTCCACCAAACCTTTTTGTTCACTGAATGGAACTACCGCGATGGCTGTTCCTTTCAATGTACTGAGATGTCTGCTGGGCTGGCGGTCATCTCTAAATTCGGCAGATGGTAGTCCATCCAAGTGGCAAATGTAATGTCCTCCACCCTCCGAACGGACTATACTCCGTCCGCCAAACGATAAATCTGAAGTTTTAATTTCTGACTTCATCTGTGGTATAGTATTCCAACTCAACATATTCAGATAAGTAAGAAATATACTTTCTATTGCAGGGGATGATGATGTGTTGGTGAATCCTGAGGCACTGGCCAATTATCTGGGAACATTTGCTAATCTTTCCCGGACCCTTCATGGACACTTGCATCGCCGTAGCACGCCACTGCGGACGGGAAAGTACGCAGTCACGCACTCGCTTTTCCCATATCCAGAGTACCCCAAGTTCCTGTCTGGTGGTGGCTTTATCATGACCGGAGACGCCATTCCTGGCTTGTATCGAGCCTCCATCGAGATGCCTGTTTTCCCACTGGACGATGTTTACTTGGGGCTTCTGGGATTGGCAGCCAAGGTCACACTGGTGCACAGCCCCCGCTTCTACACGTTTGGATTAAAGTTCAACATTTGCCAGTACAAGGAAGCTCTGTTGATCCACCAGTTTTTAGCAGACCAGCTGGTGAAAATCTGGCAGGAAGTGCAAGGTGCAAAGTGTGACCCACATGTAGAACTATCAACCTAAGATAAGCAATGTGCATGTCTAGTCGATGTGATCGAATCCACCACAAGCCCTAGACAGGGTGCAACGAGAGCCACGCCCATTCCCCCCCTAGAAATAATGGAACGCCTTACTGCTCACTGTGGTTAGTGGGGTGTTGTACAGAGCACAGGGTTAGGCTTAGCCTTGTCCTACAGCTAGCATCAGCTGGGCAGGATGGAACAAAGCGCATAGCAAGACCTGGTTTGGGGGTTCTGGGTCCAATAAAGTGTATCTTTACAAAGGCAAAAACAATTGTTGAAAAAACCTTATGCTACAGTGGTTTATCATTTGATATAAAACACATTACAATTATAAGATCATTAAAAACTGCAAATGTTATAGAAAGACACTCTGTCATTACTTTTCAAAATGTAAAAATGCAGCAATTCTCCATCTCTGGTGTGCTAAGAAAATATAATGCCTTCTTCAATGCATGTTCAAGACCTTACACATGACATGACAAATAACATCATCCACGACATCATATATAATTTGGTCAATAAAGGCATCATCACCATATTATTGCACATCCATAAAAAGTCCTAAATAGATGTGGTTACAAAGATGCTATGAAAGCACAGCTGCAGTAACTCTCAATAGGTGTCATTGCACTTCTAAAGTGGTCATGAGATAGCAAGGAACATATTTCTTTAAAAAGATGACTTAGAGATGAAAAGTTGCAGAAGCTTTGACCATTATGAGATGTCTGTGCAGCTGCTAATAGACACTGGAAGGCCACAACATCCTAAATAAGACCACAGTGACAAAATGTTTACATATTTCCAAAAAGTGACTTAAATGCCGCATAATATTTTAGTAATGCCCAGGATCTTTTGTTCTGGTCACTAAAATTGTACCAATATTTGTGTATACTATCATCATGTATGCAAGAAACACTATAATACACCTGTGTACCTATGATAATCAACATGCTAACATAGACGTCTCAAGAGAAAAGTCCAAACAATCCTTTTCCTCTGCCAAATAGTGCTTTATAGTGAGAGGAAATTGTGATTTCTGCCGACTACGCTAGATTACAGTTTTACTATAGTCATTCCAATACTAAACCACCTCATCACTCCAAGCAGGCACTAATGCCAAGTATTCCTCTCCTACTTGACAGACAGAATCAGTTGCAGCAGGTAACATGGTACCCCAGCTTAACTCTCTCTGAACTACTCCCTTTTTTAATGCTGAACACTTGTGACACAGCAGTTGTGCTTTCTCCTATCTCACTCCTAAAGCCTGGAACCACCTATCACAGCACACCAGGGCTGCCTTCCTTAGTTCTTACAGCTCTTGAGTTCTGTGAGTGGCTGGATATGTTGCTCTTCGGATGTATGACATTACAACGCATGCTTTTACCACGCATGCTGTTACAATGCAGTTTTTACAACGCATAGCGCTTAGGGGTGCTGGATAGTGAATAGTTTAATTTACTATTCCAACTCCAGTCCCCGTGGATAGTAGGGAAAGTGTTGGATAGTAAATTAAATCCATTCCCTATCCTAGAGTGCCCCCCCAGCACAATGCGTTGTAATGACATGCGTTGTAATAGTTGCGTCGTAAAGGCACTGCGTGGTAAAAGTTGCGTTGTAAAGGATGTTTCCCTGCTCTTCACCTACGCCAGGCCACAGCTCAGACCAGGTTGTTCCAGCATTAGTCCCAGAATACCCTTCTGGTTGATTTGCAAGCTCTACGAATACTAAGATAAGATAAGATAAAATAAGATAAGACAAGATAGCGTAACATAATATCTCTCACCAACCAATTTCTACTTGGACTTCCTTCCTGAAAAAATCATCAAAGCCAACTAGCTTTTCTTCTGACTAATAAGTAGTTCAATCATCAGTACTTGGCATAACTAGGAGTCCTCCATGAACTGCTAAAACCATGTCAAATCTGGCCAAATTACCCCCATCTTTAAAAACGCAATGGCAAAGACAATATGTTGGGGATATTTTAAGTGGCTTTACTGTTTGCTGTGATGGCTAAATATTGGATAGACAAATGTTTGCTGAATATTGCAATTTTTATTTACAAGAGCCACCAACCCTTCACTGCTGAAGACTGTGAGCCACAAAGAAAGACAATGCCCTCACAAAGAGAAGTATAAGATGAGAGTCACACAGTGCAAAGTTAAATATCAGGACCTGATTTAGTGTTTGGCAGACACGTACACCATCACAAACATAATGGATATCCCGCCCTCCTCAATAGCAGTGCTTTTGGATATAATTAGGCTTTCCTGTTTTCAGTTTCGATTTTTGATAAATACTGGTGGGGTTTTTTCAGTGTTTTCAATACCTTAAAAAACGGTGTTTATCAGTGGTTACAAATTTTCGGCAAATTAAGAACAACAAAAACAGTGTTTTTCCAGTGTTTATGGAACGTTTTGCTTTTATTATTGCTTGCTTTCTGCACTGATAGTGCATGTGTATGACAGTGTGCATTTAGAGTGTATGAGGTTAAAATACATTTTTTTAAATCAAACTTAATTCTAGTGCACCATACAATACTTCTTTAGTGAGTCTTTGGTCATGCACACTTGCTCTTTCCTTCCCATGTAAACATTTATCTGTGAAAAGGCCCTCTCAGCATTGACACTTGAGACAGGCAGCGCCAAAACAGCCAGTACACAATTTGCTAACTCTGGCCACTGACATAGCTTTCCATGCGAATACTGGTGCACCTGAAGATTGCGATTCTCTGGGACAAGTTCTGAAAAATATGCATTTAACTGGGCACATATGCCCTCAGTTATTGAGGCAGTCAAAAATTAAGCAGTTCTTTACAAAGTCCGGAGAAAATTCCCATTTAAGCAAAAGATCTAGAACTTGTACAGAGTACCTCAGTGAGGCTTCATTGACTTCAAATGCCATGGGTGGTGAAGGGACAGGTCTATCCATCATTGCCAGCCATTTCTCATGCACTGTATAATGACATTTCCTGAATTTTCCCTCAACATTTCTTTGCTTACCAGGTAGCAAGAACTGTGCTATGGAACATGTTGCAGTGCCAAAGTCACTAAAAGTGTCGCCCAGCCAACTCACAAGGAGATGTTTCACATCTACACTAATTACGCTGAACACTTGGTAGACAAGGGTATTTTCAGACTCTAGTTTTTTTATTATGTTCACTACAGCAATCATGTTTTCCTGTAAAAATCTAAGTATGCAGTAGAGTGTACTTCTTTTCATGTCAGTATTAATATGCAACCAAAGATCCTCACATTTCTTGACTTTTGGCATCATCACTAAGCACAAATTCTTAAACGGTTGCGACATGGATAATATAGCATTCACAATCTTTAGGACTGATAACCACCGGCTAAAAGACCACAGTTGGGATTACTCTTTCATTGACGGCAAACCAAGCACAAAATGAGAAATATTTAGGTTTTAGTTCCCACATATAATGAAACAGTTCACCAGAATGGACTACAAAGTCAATAGCATTTTTCATTAACTCTGAAGATTGTAAAGATGCTTTCAGCATGCCATCTGGCAAGTGGCAAAGATCTCTTACAGGGAAGCACTTCAGCTCAGGTACTGATTTTGACAGGTCATCACACAACTTTTTCATATACGTAGCTGAATTACTGCAAATAAAAAACATATCCTCAAATCTTTGTACAACTTGGTAAGAACGTTTAGCAGCAGCATTCCAAGTGGCACTGCATTCCATGTTTTCCCAACTATCCCAGATGCTTGGTGACAGCACTCTTTTCACATATATCTGTCACTACACCTTGCATTGAATGTTTAAAGCCTAGAGTGTTTGGCAATTCACCTACTATCAATAATGACTCACTGGAAAAGGGGCTGATGTATCAAAGGGTTTCACCCATTCTTTGTCAGTGGGTACATGTGATGGTACATATTGGAAAGGATTCATACGAAACTATCCATTTTACCTATCAGTGAAATAATCAAATGTATTTCCAGATTCTCCACAGTCTATAAAATAATTATATAAGATCTAAAACATGCTTCTAAACACTGCATCATTAGGACAAAGACCACAAAACGGAAAAAAAAACAAAAGGAAGACTAAACAATATTTTAGTGACATCCCTAAACAACAAAACTCAAGTAGAATAATGCTTTCCCAGTCTTTCTTGCTGCTGCCTTGTGTAACAAAGTTACATTGTATTGACACCTTCAGGAAGAAATGGAAATGACTTTCACTCACCTTTTTCTTTCTTTGAATGGCATTTAGTTTGTGGTTGCAAAGGTGTTTTTTTCAGTGTTTATATGTTTATACTGGTGAGGGCTATTTGCCTTTCGGTGGGGTTTTATCAGTTATTATAGGTTTAAACCTAAAACCGGACAGCCTAGATATAATGCACTTGTACTAGGGCAGATGGGATACACGTCATATTTGTGATGGAATAGCCTTCAGTCAAACTCTAAACGATGCCATAGGAGCCTAATTTAGAGACTGGTGGGCAACCTGTTTTCCATCAGGGTGGGAAGCCACCCTGGACCATCTATGGCCCACCAAATTTGGAGATCTTCACAGGTACTGTTCCTTGAGAGGAACCACAACCACAGCTGCTACTCGGAAAGTTTGATGAGTGGCATCCTGAAACAAAACTGAAGTTTGTTTTAAAAAAATAAAAATGGGTGACCCTGACTCCAGTGTGTGGGGGCATTTATTTTTTCTTCAGGACCCCCAGGGTTTACCTAGTGTTTCGGAACTCAAAAAAAGTATATCAGTCCATCTTCTTTAAATATTGCAGATGGTTTGATACAATCTACATCCAGGGTCTGAAATCTGTTGGGCAATTTGTGCAGTGTTTCTGCCAGCAGAGCCTGCATGGGCATGGATATTGGAAAAATTGATAGTCCACCTATACCTCAATAGAATTATCATGCACCGTAAAGGATCTAATGTGGTGCATTCAGTTTGAGATGATATTCAATGAGAAAACTGTTCATCATCAAAAGGTTTTCAATAGTAAATTCTTTATGTTTATCATAGGATCACAGTTCAAGTACACACCCTAACATATAGCTACCTACTCGTGCCCTTAGTCAATGGGAAATGCTTCTATTCCTTTTGATGAATGGGTTTGCAATGTGATGTCTAGCACCGAAGTGGATGATTCATCGATCTTTTGGTCTCATAGATCAAAAAGTACATGAGACCATTTTTAGTACTTAGGGGTCGATTAGGATGGCGGACGGACTTTGTCCGTCCGCCATCCTGTCTTGGCAAGGGACCGTCCGCCATAATGGCGGAGTGCCCGTGCGCCAAATTAGGATGCATCCACCACAGTGGCGGGTGCATCCTGCATTTTTAACATTGGAGCGGGCGGTGGTGAAAGCACTGCCCGCAGCAATGCTAAAAATGCATGTTGTGCGTTTCAAAGCACAACATGACAGGCACCGCGCGGTGCCTGCCATGTTGTACTTTGAAACGCAGGGGCGTACCATAGGTATCCCCAATGTACACCCCTCAACCCCCCTTCACCCTGGGGGCCCGCAACGGGCCCCCAAAGCAATGCCGCCACGGAAAGGCATTCCCCAAAGCCCATCCTAATATGGCTGGCGGTGTCTGATAGACACCGCCACCATATTAGACCTTTTCCGCCACTGTCGTAAGGCGACTGCGGCGGAAAAGCAGAGGACGGTCTTCCCGTCTGCCACGGACTCCCCAGCCATCCTAATGTGGCGGGGGTCATTTCAGGGAGGATGGCAGACGGATTGCGGGGGCAATCCATCCACCATCCTAATCGACCCCCTAGGTGTTCAAGAAACCCTTTCGATCCTAGAATGGGAAAAATGTGTATACAATTAAATATTGTATTTGTAGATCAAATGCCATAATATAACACCAAAAACAACACAAGAGAATAAAATTCTCAAAGTGAAAACCCTTAAAAAATAATGTGGACTACTCACTCACAGCCAGTAAGCATTTGTTTTCATCTCATTATGTGTGTAAAACACCCATTTACAAGTGTAAGTTGCTAATCAGTCCTGAAAAAGAGCATTGCCGAAGAAAAAAATCCTGCTCAACTAAAAATTAAATGAATTGAGTATCCTTCCAATGCAAGACACTAACAATATTGTGGGAAACAAGTGACAATAATACAGAATGTCGACCCACTGGGAGCTACCAGTGGAAGCCCTGCCCAGTCGACATCGATCAAGTGTTTTGCAAACTCCCTAGGACTTCAGTGGCAGCCTCAGAAGTATCTGTAAGTTCATTGTTTTGGGACAATGGTGGTGCTAAGCCTTGCCCAATCTCTATGCCACTTCTGCATTGTTGGTCAGCAATAACTGGTTCACAGCTGCCATTGCCAAATTAGACATCACCCTCTCCTCAAGAGGTAAAAGTGATTTACAAGGATGGTGTTTTGTGCAGAGCTCTCTAGTGTGTTGCTTTCTCACCCGCGTGCAGCTTAGGTATGGGACCTTTAACCTGCTGCGTGTCCGGCGACAAAAACAGGTTCACAGAATGGAGTGCTGTGATGAGTTTGCCTACATGAAAAGGAAGATGTTTCAAAGAGATTCAGAGTCTGCAGACTGAGAAAGCTGCATTGTTGAGCTAAAAGTGAATTACCTGCTGAGAGTTACCCCAATTGGTGGCACGTCTTCAAGTATATTTGACACTGTCTCCCTCTTGTGAACTAGAGCCTGCCTCTTTTAAATGTTAAAGTAGATACATTACTTTGATTTCTGTGACATTTGGGGGTAGTTGTGTTTGTGTTCTCTCACGTTAATAACAACTTTGTTTTCCATAGTAGTCCTCCCATAACATGCGTTAGAGCAGTATTTTGTACATTTTCAATGAACATTATCGATGCTCGTGCTTTTTTGCACTACATGTAGCCTATGTGCGAGAGTAATTGTTTTCTTTTCTGTGAGCTATATATTTTGCTTTTTCTGTCATTGTTAGACCTGTCAGCCCTAGGGTGGTCTTTCCCTATTTTTTTTCGCCCTTGCCTCATTTTTTCCCACTTTCTTTTTGTTGGCCTTAGGTCTCCGGGCACCTTCCCATTCTAAACAATGCTAAGGTGCAGGTGCTCTCCCCTACCAATATGGCTTCCACACGCCCCTGCTACTGCGGAGTGGACTTGATAGTAGCACCCTAGTTGCCAGGAGCTGGCTGGAACCCTTAAACATTGTTGACATACCAGCCTGCCTTCCCTGCCCATAGCTAGAGTGAGGAAGCTCCTGGAACCTTCCGTAATAGGGGAGTGGTTACCAACTGCCATCTCAGAGAGTGGTCACCTGACCTGGGACTATAAAAGAAAAAGGAGGGAAACTTTCCAGTCAGTTGGGGCATCACTGACCTGGAGGACCCTACGCAGGAGACTTAGGCGGTAGGGCCTAGTCAGAAACCTATACCACTGGGGGTGACAGGGTTTAGGCGCTGCCCACCAAGCTGTGTGAGGAACACTGAACTAGCCCACTGATCTGGCCCGGCAGAAGGGGAACCCAGGGACCACCTACAGTGACCTGCTGAGGAAACCTGTCAGCAGCCTTCAACTCAACCCCCCCCTTCAAGCAACCAAGAATCTCCTTCCACAAAAAGGGCGCCAGAACCACCAGGCGCCAAGAAGAAACCTAACTGACCAGGACTACTGGGGATCAACCAGGTACTGGGCTGTGCCATCTGTGCCCCCTCTGTTTGAACCTGTGGCCCCTGCGCTATCCTGCCTTTACTGCCTACCCAGCGCTCCCCTACTGTGCCCCCTTGAGAGGCGCTGAGGTCCTGGAAGCTAATGTGCCTTGCAGCGCTATTACTCAGACTGCCTGTCCTGCGAGAACTGCTGTGACTGCCCACATAGCGCGTGTCACCCAAGCGCTGGGCCCCAAGGAGAAGCGCTGCGAAGCCTTGCTAGCTCTGTGCTTTGAAGCGCTGAGGAGAAGCGCTGGTGGCCCCACTCACCGCGGTGACCCTTGCCGCCCCGCCAGAGCCTCAGGTGCCGTTCGCGGGCTCTGCCGGCCCAGAAGCGCCGACCTCATCACCCCCACGGTGGCCCTCGGGGGCAGGAGAGGGCTGCCAAAAATCTTAGTCAGGCCGCGATCTGAGAAGAGGGCCGCGCTAGGCCCTGAAGCCTGCCTCCACCATCACGTGACGGGGGCGACGTCCTGGATCTCGCCCCCCATCAAACGCCACACAGCCATTGGTCCTGGCTGGCGCACCCCCATTACCGCGCCCCTATTGGCCGTGAGAGCCGGTTCCTTCCTTGTCAGCCTTCCCATTGGTCCCCCACATCGCTGACAACACGACAGGCCCGGGAACCAGCAGCTTCACCATCGGAGGGCTCCGGAAGAGCCTGAGAGCCCCTCCGAGCCGTGACGCTGACATCGCCGCAAGGGGCCGAGGAGGCCTGAAGAGACCAGGTAACCCCCGGGGAGGAGGGCGGAAGGGTACAGGAGGCCCGAGTTCGCCCCTCCCCTGGGGAATACTGTTGTTGGGCCCCGTTGGCCCTGTGAAATCCTTCCAAAGTACTGGAACTGGGACGGAGCCCCAAGAAACACCTTTGGGGCCTAAGTTGGTCCAAGTTAACCCCTGGTTGGGGAAAGTAGTTGGCTACAGGCGACCGTTAGACCCTACTACCAGGAGTGTGGTGATTGCCTTACATAATGTTACTCCTGAGTAAGGAAATGTTTATACCTGCCGTAAGAGGAGGTTCCCTCTGATTTAAGGATGTTGTCTAGTTTTTAATGGAAATGTCTATCCTGGCCTGATGTAATGTTCATACTGCTTATTTATTGAGAAGCTGATTGCGACCTCATGCACCAGATCTGCCCCTGCTAAATGCAATATTGATGGAGGTTTCCACTAGTGAATTTCTTGCAGGGGGTGATACGATATAATTTTGACAAAGGTTATTACCATGTATTTTCTTACAGGTGCTGACTAGGAGCAAGGCTGATGCCAGGCCTACAGTTATTTACTATTTATGATTTATTTATTTATCTATTTATGGCTGAGAAATGAAAAGTATACTCTTTCACGGAAATGTGAATTGAGTTAATGCTATCTTGATTACATGATTGCCCCGAATGGTCTATCAGCCGTGACCTTAATCCAGATAAAAGTACATTGTTTTAATCAATCTCACTGGTGTGGTCTCAGTCATTGTGTGTGTTACCTGTCTCAGTGGATGTGTGTGCTGTGTGGTCACTTTACACCTAAGCTTCGGGTGCCTACCTGCTCGAGCCAAGCTACCCCCCAGGGAACTGGTGACCCCAGTTCCTACATTTTGGTGCCGAGCGGTGGGATCAGGACCTGTGACTATACAGCACCCTCCAGTGGGACAGAGTGCGCCGCAATTAGACTAGACCCCTATCGTGCATGCAAGCCTACTCAATTGACCCCCACTGTCTAACCTGAGTGTGTAGAGTCCTGTTTTGACCCAATCCTGTTGCCTACATCCTAGTATCTTTCCCTTGATTTATCTGGGTCCCCACCTGTCAAAATGGAGTTCCAGCTAGCCAACCTGGAAGAGTACACAGTGGTGCAGCTAAGGGAATTTTGTCAGGGGGTGGGGGTGCCGGTTGGGCGGAGAGCCGCAAAGGAGGAGCTCCGTACCGCTTTGAGGTCATGGGTAAGGGCCCACCCATAGGGGAGAGGGGATGGGGAACAGAAGAGGCAGGTCACACAAGAGGAGGTGGGTGCTTCAGGAGAACTAGACCTACTAAACATTGATGTGTCTGAAAATGTGTTGCCAGGAAGACGTTACAGGGCAAGTAGTAGTGGGTCTAGAAGGAGTACGTCGTCACAGGAATATGAGGACAGGAGGGAGGAGAAGCAATTGAAATGGGAGCTTGCCAAGCTAGAGCAGGAGAGGGAGAGAGAAAGGGAAGATAAAAAGTTTGCATTGGAAGAAAAGAAGCTGGCGCACGAGCTTCAGCTTAAGGAGTTGGAGCTGAGAGCCTTGCAATTGAGTATGCCAGGAAGTCCCAATGGTGGCAGCGTACCAGGGGCTCAACACGAGCCTAGGTTTTGGTTACCCAAAGAGGTGATAGCGAGTTACACTCAGGGGGATGACATCGCCAAGTGGTTGGAGGTGTAAGAGGTGGCCTTGACAGCCCATGGGGTGCCTGAGAGCCACTGGGGAGGTGGCTTGTATCGATACATACCCCCCAATGTCAGGGACACCCTCCTGTACCTTGATAAGGCGGACCAGTTCAGGTATCCCCCCATGAAGGAGGCGCTACTTAAAAAGTTTGGCCTCAATCCCGAAAGGTATCGCCAGAAGTACCGTGGCAGCCATAAGCTGTCCACGCAGAATTGGGTGGATTTTTTCGATTATGCCCGTAAGGCTCTGGATGGTTGGGTGCGTGGCAGCGAGGTGCATGATTATGAGGGCCTGTACAATCTTTTTTTGAGAGAGCACCTCTTGGATAAGTGTTTTCCGGAGCTGCGCCAACATCTGGTGGACCACAAGTTGACTTATCCCCGTGAGCTTGCGGAGGAGGCGGATACTTGGGTTAGCACCCGGGTGTCTCACAAGGGCCCCGGGGGAGATGGCCCGAAAGGCAGACAGGGTTTCCCCCAGAAGAAAGAGGGGGGAGATAAAAAGAAGGAGTTCTCACGAGGCCCACAAAACAGACAGTTTGGGAAAGGAGTAGGTACCCCCCCCTCAGTCCAGTTCCCCAAACCCAGTTACCCTGACAAGAGTCAGCAGCCATGAATTGTCCGGTGCTACGAATGCGGGGAGGTTGGACACTACAAGGGAGATGCCCAGTGTCGCAAACGACCCCCAGCCCCCACAGGTGGCAAGAGTCCTGGGGTGGCTAGGGTAGCGCTTGGGATGGAGCTGCCCCTAGATAGCGAAGGGGAGTGGACAGGCCTGACCCTGGTTTCACTCGGGCATAGAGAGATGGTCCCAGTGACGTCCTAACCATCGAACTCTGCGAGGTACCAGCAGAGGGTGAAGGTTAACGGGGAGCAGGTAGAGGCTCTGAGGGACACAGGTGCCAGCATGACCACCGTAGTAAGGCGGCTGGTGTCCCCTGAGCAAGTAGTACCTGATGTGTTCCATCCGGCCGTGTTGGCTGACGGCAGTCTGAGCTACTATCCCCTGGCTCAGGTTCCCTTTGAGTGAGAGTTGCGATAAGCCCTGCCTTGCCTGTGGACTGTCTGCTAGGAAACGACCTGGAACATACTGCCTGGAAGGAATTGGAGTTTAAGGCCCATACTGAGATGCTGGGGTTACCAGGATGGACTTGCGTGGTCACGAGGTCCATGGCTGCCCGGCAAAGAACTCAACCTGGGTTGGAGCCTAACACTACGGCCCAACCCAATGCCGGTTTCAGAGGAGAATGGAGTGGAGGACACACCCCGTGTGATGGATGGGGAGCCCGCGGAGGTAACCCAGGAGTCCGTGGAGGTGGAGGTTGTTTCCGTGGGGGACTTGCCGACCCTTGCCGAGTGGCATGTGGAAGGAGGGCCTACCCGGGAGGAATTCTGTTGGGCGCAGAAGCAGTGCCCTACGCTTGATGGTATGCGGCAGCAGGCCGAAGCCCAAGTGACCGATCAGGAGACCGGCAGTTTTCACGTGTACTGGGAGGATGGCCTCCTTTACAGTGAGCCTAAGGTTCCGGTGCATGGATCCTCGAGGGCCTTAGTGGTCCCCCAATGCTACCGGGCCTTCCTATTGGAATTGGCGCATGAAATACCTTTGGCTGGACACCTGGGTCAGGACAAAACCTTTGCGTTGTTGGTCCCGCATTTTTATTGGCCCAGGATGAGAGTTGCCTCTGACACCTACTGCAAGACCTGCAAGACTTGCCAGGCGAGTGGCAAGACTGGGACTAAAGTGAAGGTCCCTTTGGAACCACTCCCGGTGGTCGGGACCCCTTTTGAGCAGGTCTGAATTGACATCTTTGGGCCGTTTGACCCTCCGACCTCTGCGGGACACCGGTTCATCTTGGTGTTAGTGGACCACGCCACTCGGTACCCAGAGGCTATTCCTCTGAGGACCGTCACTGCACCTGTGGAGCGCGGGCCCTGATGGGGATATATACCAGAGTGGGATTCCCCAAGGTCGTGGTGTCAGATAGGGGCACGAACTTCATGTCGGCCTACATGCAGGCCATGTGGAAGGAGTGCGGAGTGACCTACCGGTTCTCCACTCCTTACCACCCCCAGACTAACGAGCTCGTAGAGTGCTTTAATAAGACTCTGAAGGGGATGATCCGGAGCCTGCCAGAGGACTTGAGGCGGAAGTGGGACGTCCTCCTCCCTTGCCTGCTGTTTTTATACCGCAAGGTACCACAAAAGGGAGTCAGGTTCAGCCCTTTCGAGCTGCTCTATGGCCATCCGTTAGGGGGCCACTCAGTCTTGTCAAGGAGGGATGGGAGAAGACTTCGAAGAAGCTTCCCCGTGATGTCGTCAGCTACATGCTGGCATTCTGCAGCCAGATGGCCAAGCCGTCATGAAGGAGTGGTATGACCGCAACGCTCAGACGGTGGAGTTGGACGCTGGACAGAAGGTGTGGGTCAAGGAGCCTGGGGAGCTTAGTGCCCTCCAGGACCGGTGGACTGGTCCATACGAAATTGTGGAGCATCGAGGCCAAACCACCTATGTTGTTGACTTGAAGACCCCCCCGTCAGCCCTATTGGGTGCTCCACGTCAACCGCCTGAAGCCTCACCATGAGCGATATGAACTTGCTCTCCTCATGGTGACGGATAAGAACGAGGACGAAGAGAGTGAGCCTCTTCCTGACCTTCTGGCGGCCCAGGAGAAGGATGGATCGGTGGAGGGAGTGGTCCTCTCCCCATCCTTGACCCCACAGCAACAGAGGGACTGCCGCCAGGTGTTGGAGCAGTACGCCTCGTTGTTCTCCCTCACGCCTGGAATTATACATCTGTGTACCCATGATGTGGACACAGGGGACAGTCCGCCTGTAAAAACCAAGTCTTACCGGCTGTTCGATAAAGTTAAGAACAGCATCCAGGGTGAGGTGGCCAAAATGCTCGAGCTGGGGGTGATTGAACCTTCCAGCAGCCCTTGTGCTAGTCCGGTTGTGTTGGTGCCGAAAGCGGCCCCACCGGGCACCACACCAGAACTTCGGTTCTGTGTGGACTATCGGGGATTGAACTCTGTCACCAAGACAGACGCTCACCCGATCCCATGGGCAGATGAGCTGATTGACCGGCTGGGAGCAGCCCGGTACCTCAGCACCATCGACTTAACATCAGGGTACTGGCAGATTGCCATGGCCGATGGAGCAAAGGAGAAAAATGCCCTTCGGACTCAAGAATGCTCCGGCCACTTTCCAGCGGTTGGTGAACCAAGCGCTGTCTGGCCTGGAGTCCTTCTCAGCGGCGTACCTGGATGACATAGCTGTCTTCAGTAGCACCGGGGAGGACCATCTGCAGCATCTCCAGGAGGTTCTGCAGGCTTTGCAACGTGCTGGCCTGACCATTAAGGCTAGCAAGTGCCAGATTGGACAGGGATCTGTCGTCTACCTGGGACATCTGGTGGGCGGGGGTAAGGTGCAACCCCTCCAGGCCAAAATTGAGACCATCTTGGCCTGGGAGCCCCCCAAAACCCAGACTGAGGTCTGAGCTTTCCTCAGCCTCACTGGCTATTACGGCCGGTTCGTCAAGGGATATGGTACCATTGTAGCCCCCTTGACTGAGTTGACGTCCAAGAAGCAGCCACAAAAAGTGATCTGGACGGCTGCTTGCCAAGAGGCATTCGAGACACTGAAGCACGCGATGTGCACCGCTCCGGTGCTTGCAACACCTGACTTCTCGAAATAGTTCATCATGCAGACGGACGCCTCTGAGCACGGCATAGGCGCTGTGCTTTCGCAACTCAACAACGATGGCCAAGAGCAACCTGTGGCCTTTATCTCCAGAAGACTCCTTCCTCGGGAACGACGATGGAGTACCATCGAGCGAGAAGCCTTCGCTATGGTCTGGGCCTTGAAGAAGTTGAGGCCATACCTGTTTGGCTCTCACTTCCTGATTCAAACCGACCACCGACCCCTTTGCTGGCTCATGCAGATGAGCGGCGAAAATCCCAAGTTGCTAAGGTGGTCCATTTCCCTACAGGGGATGGACTTTCAGGTGGAACATCGGGTAAACATCGTTTACCACGAAGTTTTTACAACGCGGTACCTTTAGCACGCATCCCTTACAACGCAAGTCGTTACCACGACTTGCGCTGGAGGGCGCTAAAGGATAAAAAATAGTACATTTACTATCCAAACACCTTCCCTAGGGTCCACGGGGACTGGTGTTAGAATAGTAAATTATACTATTCGAAATCCGCGCCCCCTACGCAAGTCGTGGTAACGACTTGCGTTGTAAGGGATGCGTGGTAAAGGGATGCGTTGTGGCGGTACGCGTTGTACCGTCATACATCCGGAACATCGACCCGGAGTTGACCACGCCAATGCTGACGGTCTCTCCTGGTTTTTCCACCTTAGTGACGAGAACTCCCTAGAGGTTGGGTAGCTCTCCCCACTTTCAGCTGGGGGGCACGCAGGTTAGACCTGTCAGCCCTAGGGTGGTCTTTCCCTATTTTTTTTCGCCCTTGCCTCATTTTTTCCCACTGTCTTTTTGTTGGCCTTAGGTCTCCGGGCACCTTCCCATTGCTAAACAATGCTAAGGTGCAGGTGCTCTCCCCTACCAATATGGCTGCCACAGGCCCCTCCTACTGCGGAGTGGACTTGATAGTAGCACCCTAGTTGCCAGGAGCTGGCTGGAACCCTTAAACATTGTTGCCATATCAGCTGCCCTCCCTGCCCATAGCTAGAGTGAGGCAGCTCCTGGAACCTTCTGGAATAGGGGAGTGGTCACCAACTGCCATCTCAGAGAGTGGTCACCTGACCTGGGACTATAAAAGAAAAAGGAGGGAAACGTTCCAGTCAGTTGGGGCATCACTGACCCGGGGGACCCTAAGCAGGAGACTTAGGCGGTAGGGCCTAGTCAGAAACCTATACCACTGGGGGTAACAGGGTTTAGGCGCTGCCCACCAAGCTGTGTGAGGAACACTGAACTAGCCCACTGATCTGGCCCGGTGGGAGGGGAACTCAGGGACCACCTACAGTGACCTGCTGAGGAAACCTGTCAGCAGCCTTCAACTCAACCCCCCCTCTTCAAACAACCTAGAATCTGCTTCCATAAAAAGGGCGCCAGAACCACCAGGCACCAAGAAGAAACCTAACTGACCAGGACTACTGGGGATCAACCAGGTACTGGGCTGTGCCATCTGTGCCCCCTCTGTTTGCACCTGTGGCCTCTGCGCTGTCCTGACTTCACTGCCTACCCAGCGCTCCCCTACTGTGCCTTTTTGAGAAGCTCTGAGGTCAAGGAAGCTATTGTGCCTTGAAGCGCAGTACCTGAAAAGTGCTATTACTCAGACTGCCTGTCCTGCGAGAACTGCTGTGACTGCCCCCATAGCGCGTGTCACCCAAGCGCTGGGCCCCCAGGAGAAGCGCTGTGAAGCCTTGCTAGCTCTGTGCTTTGAAGCGCTGAGGAGAAGCGCTGGTGGCCCCACTCACCGCCGCAGCCCTTGCCGCCCCGCCAGAGCCTCAGGCGCCGTTCGCGGCCTCTGCCGGCCCAGAAGCACCGACCTCATCACCCCCACGGTGGCCCCCAGGGGCCAGGAGAGGGCTGCTGAAAATCTTAGTCAGGCCGCGATCTGAGGAGAGGGCCGCGCTAGGCCCTGATGGCTGCCTCCACCATCACGTGACAGGGGCGTCTTCCTGGATCCCGCCCCCCATCAAACGCCGCACAGCCATTGGTCCTGGCTGGCGCACCCCCATTACTGCACCCCTATTGGCCGTGAGAGCTGGGTCCTTCCTTGTCAGCCTTCCCATTGGTCCCCCACACCGCTGAAAACACGACAGGCCAGGGAACCAGCAGCTTCCCCATCGTAGGGCTCCGGAAGATCCTGAGAGCCCCTCCGAGGCGTGACGCCCTCGGGGCCGGCCCTACCATCATCCCGGGGCCCGTGCCGCCCTGCTGTGCTGCAGCCGCCCCTCTCACCCTGAGGCCTGCTGACATCGCCGCAAGGGGCCGAGGAGGACTGAAGAGACCAGGTAACCCCCAGGGAGTAGGGCGGAAGGATACAGGAGGCCCCGAGTTCGCCCCTCCCCTGGGGAACACTGTTGTTGGGCCTCGTTGGCCCTGTGAAATCCTTCCAAAGTACTGGAACTGGGCCGGAGCCCCAAGAGACACCTTTGGGGCCTAAGTTGGTCCAAGTTAACCCCTGGTTGGGGAAAGTAGTTGGCTACAGGCGACTGTTAGACCCTACTACCAGGAGTGTGGTGATTGCCTTCATAATGTTACTCCTGAGTAAGGAAATGTTTATACCTGCCGTAAGAGGAGGTTCCCTCTGATTTAAGGATGTTGTCTAGTTTTTAATGGAAATGTCTATCCTGGCCTGATGTAATGTTCATACTGCTTATTTATTGAGAAGCTGATTGCGACCTCATGCACCAGATCTGCCCCTGCTAAATGCAATATTGATGGAGGTTTCCACTAGTGAATTTCTTGCAGGGGGTGATACGATATCATTTTGACAAAGAGGTTATTACCATGTATTTTCTTACAGGTGCTGACTAGGAGCAAGGCTGATGCCAGGCCTACAGTTATTTACTATTTATTATTTATTTATTTATCTATTTATGGCTGAGAAATGAAAAGTATACTCTTTCAAGGAAATGTGAATTGAGTTAATGCCATCGTGATTACCTGATCGCCTCGAATGGTCTATCAGCCGTGACCTTAATCCAGATAAAAGTACATTGTTTTAATCAATCTCACCGGTGTGGTCTCAGTCATTGTGTGTGTTACCTGTCTCAGTGGATGTGTGTGCTGTGTGGTCACTTTACACCTATGCTTCGGGTGCCTATCTGCTCGAGCCAAGCTACCCCCCAGGGAACTGGTGACCCCAGTTCCTACAGTCATTCTGTCAGGAAATATTTTAATAATGTCATTAAATAAATTGTAATTGTTTACATTTTGCATTGCTAATGACTTTAAAATATTGTGACAATTGGGTTGCATTTTATGCTTACTTATCTGTTGGTATTTGTATTTGCAATTGTTTTTTCTAGTTTTGCATTGAAGGCCTTCTAATGTTGATGAGGTACTTACAAGTTGTATTTAATTACATTTTATTTGTTTATTTTTGGGTAGTTTGTAGTCGTTCTACTGTTATTGTTTAGCTGATATTTACAAGTGATTTGTTTTTAATTACTTTCTAAAGTGCCTTTTTCAAGGTGTTCGATTAAAAACAAATTATGTGCTTGTAGGTTGTAGATGGTTTTGTACTTCTTTTGTAGTATCTAAAGTTTGGTAAATAAAAATAGAGAGTTTCGCAACTTATTTTTATTTTAACTTTTCTTTCAATAAAATACTTTCAGTTATTTTAAAAGAACTATTTAAGGTAGCTTTTCTTCTTTGAATATCTCTTGGCAATCTGGTAGTGTTATTCTCTTGCAGCTTTAGGGCCTTATTTATCAGGCTCTACTGCCCCTGTTGCGTCACATTTGTGACACTGCGACAGCATAAACAAGCATTTACAATGCAATGGTCTCGGCATTATTAAAGGTAGAGCTATTGGCATTGTTCATGACATTTTTTTTAAAAATCATAAATACATGGCATTGTCATTTACATTGCCAATAGCTTAATAGCTTCCAAATGCATGACCTATTGCATTTACACCCACACAGAGCCACACACACAAAGCCACCCACAAAGAGCCACACACACACACAGAGCCACATACACACACACAGAGCCCCACACACAGAGCCCCACAAACAGAGCCCCACACACAGAGCCCCAAACACAGAGCCCCACACACAGAGCACCACACACACACACCCCCACACACACAGAGCCACACACACACACAGAGCCACGCACACACCCAGAGCCATTCACACACCCAGAGCCACACACACACCTAGAGCCACACACACACACCCAGAGCCACACACACACACACCCAGAGTCACACACACACACAGAGCTACACACACACACACACACACAGAGCCACACACACACCCAGAGCCACACACACACACAGAGCCACACACACACACACTCAGAGCCCCACACACACACACCCAGAGCCACACACACATGCCCAGAGCCACACACACACACCCCCAGAGCCACACACACACACCCCCAGAGTCACACACACACACCCCCAGAGTCACACACACACACACCCTCAGAGCCACACACATACACCCCCAGAGCCACACATACATACCCCCAGAGCCACACATACACGCCCCCAGAGCCACACATACACACCCAGAGCCACACACACACTCAGAGCCACACACACACACACCCAGAACCACACACACACCCAGAACCACACACACACACCCAGAGCCACACACACACACCCAGAGCCACACATACACACCCCCAGAGCCACACATACTCACCCCGAGAGCCACACATACACACCCCCAGAGCAACACATACACACCCAGAGCCACACATACACACTCAGAGCCACACACACACCCCCAGAGCCACACACACACCCCCAGAGCCACACACACACACACACACACAGAGCCACACACACACACCCAGAGCCACATACACACACCCAGAGCCACATACACACACCCAGAGCCACATACATACACAGGAGAGCAAGCACAGCGAGGGGGCAGGGAAGCAAGAACAGCGAGGGGGCAGGGAAGCAAGCCCAGCGAGAGGGCAGGGAAGCCAGCACAGCGAGGGGGCAGCGAAGCAAGCACAGTGAGGGGGCAGCGAGGGGGAGCAAGCACAGCCAGAGGGCAGGGAAGCAAGCACAGCCAGGGGGCAGGTGAGCAAGCACAGCCAGGGGTCGTAACGCAGCACAAGTACTAACTATCATTACATTCTGCGATTGGGTAATTGAACAACCTTTCGCGATACTACCCTTCTTCAATCATCAATGGACCACATTTCCCACATCAAAGTTGTTCTTGGCCCCCGTTGTGCCAAATCTGACTCTACCAGTGTATGTTTAAAAAAAAGAAACTTTATTGAGAACTTGTGGCTATTGCTTGTCACTAACAGCAATTAATAGCAGTACAAACAACCACCAAAAGGAAAAGGCAACGAGGGGGGGAGGGGGGTGAGGAGCTCACGCACACACAAGCAACGAAGGGGGGAGGGGGTGAGGAGCTCACGCACACAAGCAACGAGGGGGGGTGGAGGAGCTCACGCATGCAGAAGCCACGAGGGGGTAGGGGGTTGAGGAGCTCACGCAGGCAGAAGCCACGAGGGGGGAGGGCGGTGAGGAGCTTACGCACACAAGCAGCGAGGAGGGGAGGGGGTGAGGAGCTCACGCACACAAGCAACGAGGGGGAGGGGGGTGAGGAGTTCACGCACACACAAGCAATGAGGAGGGAGGGGGTGAGGAGCTCACGCACACACAAGCAACGAGGGGGGAGGGGTGAGGAGCTCACGCACACAAGCAACGAGGGGGGGTGGGGGGTGAGGAGCTCACGCACGCAGAAGCCACTTAAATGCAGCACTTTTAGTTTCTTATTCATCCAGAAGATGATTTTCATCTAAATGCTTAATATATGCCTTTCACTCTGAAGCTATGATAAAGGCCCAAATGCTGTTATGACAATACCAGCCCAGTGTGCTGAACAATAATTTTCACTGCATGTCCCTGTATGCCTCCCGAGAGGTGCACCTCTATGGCACAAAACATGTCATCGTTTAGCAACAGCCCTTACTAAGAGGCCTATAATTGTAGGAGCATGACCCTGCTCACTTGCCTGTGCCGATTTGAAGTGCGCAGTCAGAGAGCTTATGTTGCTGCACAAGACTTCAGATTCCAGTGTTCTCAATCTGTCACCTTTCAGGCACACCGAGAGTAAATGCACCATATGAGCCTTGAGGGGAATCGTTAAACCTGCGCACTGAACAATCCCCCACATCCCCACCCACAAAGGCATCTGGGAGAGTGTGCAGTCAAACGCCTGCCTGCCTGGGTAATCAATGTAATAGCCTCTCCCCGCAGAAGGAAAATGACATTTCCTTGTGCTCAAGATGGGAAAACCGGATTGTGCAGTGCGAGCAGTAAAGTCGGCCTTAAATCAATTTGATCCAAGTGAAGTTGCTGCCCTGCGTGCGCCCGTGGAGCAGGGCTGTTTATTTATTTCCCACTCCGCACCGCTCCCTGCACATCTGGCACATTTAACGTGCCCATTCACGTTGCTTGGGTGGCAGCATGTTTCCGTCAGTTTTACCACCACCCAATTGCAGCTGCCACACAGAGCAGGCACTGTGGCCTCAAGAGCCGTCCACACAGGTAGCGCACACGTGCGCAGCGCCTGGAAGCAGCGCTGTCCTCACCTGTCTCTTTGTCCCGTACGTCATCCAGGTGGGTCCCAAGTCGTTTCAAGGTTAGTTGGAACCTTTACCCACACGCCCTGGGGCATGTATAAAATCCCCATTTCCACCACCCCCAGCAGAACTGGCATAACTCCCAGGAGAAGCCGATAATGCTGAGCGGGACTCCAGAAAACTGGTTTCGGCCCGGGTGAGTTGCACCGCCATGGTTGAGGGGGACGCTTAGTCGGGCAAGTCTACCGTTGATCAGTTGGTAGAGCAGAGGACAGCAGTCCAATAACAGGCGTCCTTGGAGCGCATGTTCGAGTCCGTATCTATGTGTTTTTGCGCCGAGGGGCATGAGCAGGGAGCACTGGCAGGGAGGGGTCGGCCGCTCATCGCTCTGGCCCTGCGAGGGACACCTACCTCCCTGTGCCCTGCGCTTTTCCTGTGTGGGGTGGATGTCCCAGGTGGACTCCGTTGGAATGCAGACATCGTGGTTCCCGTTCTAGATAAGCGAGTCTTGGGGGACTGCGAGTGGCTGCTCCACTCGTCATACTCATCCTCGTCGTCAATGTACTTGAAATACGACGCAAAATGGCGGCCGCAACTCCGATAATTTCGGATTGGGGAGCGTGGTTTTTGCGCTCTGAGTGACAGATGACGTCACAGGGTTAAGGAACGCAAAAAACACGCCCCCGAATCCAAAAGAGACAGGGCTTTATTGGAGTGACTCCCTTCTCCTCCAATGGCTGGCCTCCGTTTAGGAAGCCAGCCAATGGAGGAGAATGGAGGAGAGAGGCGGGTTTATGCCCCCTAACTACAAAACATTAATTCTTCGGGACTCCGCCCCCTCACTGCTTCGCAGTGAGAAGCGACGGTCCCTCGACCTAAAAAAGCACCTCACTGAGCCATATTTACAAAATGATGCATCTAGGCAGGGGCACTTGGGGGCACTATTTTCACACATGTCTGAGATCATTGGACATCTCCTCTTCCACCAATTATGGAAAGCCATGCCTCCCTGGGTGGAGGAGACATCAGGGTTGTAGTAGTTAGGCATGTAGGGAGAGAGGTACAAGACATTTCTATTCGCTTCAACCTATAAGTCCCATGTCCTAAGAGTCGTCAATACTGGGGTGCTGATTTATGCTTTTTATCTTTTCCCTGACCAAAAGGTTCAAACATATATTAAATATATTACTTTTTTTGAAGTATATTTTCGCCCGGTGTATCACTTTTGTAATTATTAATCACAATTTGTTTAATTCTGTCACAATTTAATGTATTGATTGTTTTGATTGAATCTGTTGTCCACCGCTGATCAGGGTGTACCCAAGAACATTGATACAATATCTCTTAGAAACATTTAATAAACAAAATCCTTTGAAGGCACCCCTCTTTTTCTGATAACTTTAATAGCCCAACAAGGGAAACAGGGAAGCTAGATACCGGGCTACTTATGACTCCAGGTGATCTAGGAAGGGGAGACGAAAGGGGCGGTAAGATACGGGATGAGGCACTCCCTATAAGTACTGTGGTCTTAAACTCTAGTGATAATATTTCACCATGCCTTAACCAAAATTCCAGCCCTGGTATTACTATTATCTCATGGAACATTGCAGGACTAAAGAAGAATACCAGAGATCCTGTGTGGAATGAATTCATCGAAATAGGTGATATTTGTCTACTACAGGAAACCTGGGCTACCAAGATTCTGCATAGAGTAGGATATAAAAGTTTTTTCATAGCAGCGGTCCCATCAAGAAGAGGAAGGCCGTCAGGTGGTCTACTTATCTGGACTAAAATTACCCTCAAAGGAAGTATAAAGCAAATAGTGACGGACTCCCCAGATATTTCAATGTTTATAATCGCCCAAGTTTGATATCAAAGGAATCACTTACGTTTAATCAATTGGATTCTGTTTTAAATAGAGTGAAACTTGATACAGGTATAATTATTGGAGGGGATTTTAATTGCAACTATGAGCCAATAAAGGGAACCAACGACGGACAACATGACCACCCTCAAGCTCGCCACCCGGAAACACCACCAACTGATCCGCGCCACCAAGAAAAATGCATACAAGGACCGGCTGGACAACAACGCACACAACTGCAAGGAACTCTTCAGCATCGTGAAAGAGCTATCCAACCCCAACGCCGGAAACAATGACATCACCCCGTCGCAAGAACTCTGCAACTCCCTCGCGTCCTACTTCCACAACAAGATCACGGACATACACAACAGCTTCAACAACCAACCAACGCAAGCCACAACCGCAACGACGCCACCCACCACCACCCTCCGCACCTGGACCCCGATCAGCACCGAAGACACCATCCGCACCATGAACTCCATCCATTCCGGATCTCCGACCGACCCCTGCCCTCACCACGTCTTCAACAAAGCCGACGCTGTCCTCGCACCCCACCTGCGGGACATCATCAACACCTCCTTCGACTCCGCCACCTTCCCCGAGAGCTGGAAGCGCGCCGAACTCAGCGCTCTCCTCAAGAAACCCACAGCAGACCCCACCGACCTCAAGAACTACCGTCCCATCTCGCTTCTCCCGTTCCCGGCCAAAGTCATCGAGAAGACCGTCAACAAACAGCTGGCCGCCTTCCTCGAGACGAATGGATCCCTCGACCCCTCACAGTCTGGCTTCCGAGCCAACCACAGCACCGAGACCGCCCTCATCGCCGCCACCGACGACCTTCGAACTCTGATGGACAACGGAGAAACAGCGGCCCTCATCCTCCTGGACCTCTCCGCGGCTTTCGACACTGTCTGCCACCGCACCCTAGTACAGCGCCTCAGCAACATCGGAATCCAGGAGAAGGCACTGGAATGGATCACCTCCTTCCTCGACGGAAGAACACAAAGAGTCCGCCTACCACCGTACAAGTCAGAGGCCACCAAAGTCATCTGCGGCGTCCCTCAAGGGTCCTCGCTCAGCCCCACCCTCTTCAACGTCTACATGAGCCCCCTTGCGGCCATCGCACGCCAACACAACCTCAACATAATCTCCTACGCTGACGACACCCAGCTGATCCTCTCCCTGACCAACGACCCCGCCACCGCCAGAGCCAACCTGCACGAAGGGATGAGAGACGTAGCCGAATGGATGACGACCAGCCGCCTGAAACTGAACTCAGACAAGACGGAGGTCCTCATCCTGGGCTCCACGCCCTCCGCCTGGGACGACTCCTGGTGGCCCCCCGCCCTGGGCACCGCACCCAAGCCGACGGACCACGCGCGCAACCTGGGCTTCATCCTGGACTCCTCCCTCTCCATGACCGGACAAGTCAACGCCGTCTCCTCGTCATGCTTCAACATCCTGCGCATGCTACGTAAGATCTTCCGGTGGATCCCCACCGAGACGAGGAAGACGGTCACCCAGGCCCTCGTCACCAGCCGACTGGACTACGGCAACGCCCTCTACGCCGGAACCACTGCCAAACTCCAGAAGAGACTCCAGCGGATCCAGAACGCCTCGGCGAGACTCATCCTCGACATCCCCCGACGCAGCCACATCTCCGGACACCTGAGAGATCTACACTGGCTCCCGGTCAACAAGAGAATCACCTTCCGTCTCCTCACCCACGCGCACAAAGCCCTACACGACCAAGGCCCGAGCTACCTCAACAACCGGATCAACTTCTACACTCCCAAGCGCCTCCTCAGATCAGCCAACCACGCCCTCGCCGCCGTCCCCCGCATCCGAAGAGCGACAACAGGAGGAAGATCCTTCTCCCACCTGGCCGCCAAGACCTGGAACTCCCTCCCGACCGACCTGCGCCTGACCCAAGACCACCTCGCCTTCAGGAAGAAGCTCAAGACCTGGCTGTTCGAGCAGTAGCGGCACCCCCCCCCCCCCAGCGCCTTGAGACCCTACGGGTGAGTAGTGCGCTCTACAAATGACCTGATTGATTGATTGAATAAAGAGGCTAGAGGCTATCTATGAAGACGAGGATGTGGTAAATGATATTCCACCACTACTCAGCTTAAAACAGGTCCCCTGTACGACTTTAGCTATCCAAATAACGAGCCTAATGATGACCTACGGCTAAAGATCTTGTAATGGCCGCCTCCCATCGGATATTCCGATGATTCTCACATTTTGCAGAAATACTACCCAAAGTAAAATAGACTATGTAATACTATCTCTTGATCTATGGCAATATGCGATTGATCTTAAAATCAAACATAGAGTAGAGAGTGACCATCGGCCACTTGAATTAACATTAAAAAGTGAAATAATACCCAGTCTATTGGATTGTTAAAGTGTCCCTTTAACAAGCACTGACAATGTAATAACGAGTAATAACCGCCGTGCGGGTAAATGGGCACATACACTGGAAAACAATGGAAAACTAGTAAATATCTATAATATATTTGCAAGCACTTGCTCTACTTACACACTTTCTGAAGTGATAATTGATAGGGATACATTCCTAGAATCACATAAGGGATTCTTTAGGGATATAGTTCCCCTGGTAACCAAGACAACTAAAGTAAATATAGAGAATGTAAACTAAAAACCGATGGGGAAACCTTGGTACGACAAAGTTTGTCGTAACGCCAAAACTGAATTAATAATTGCTATCAAAAATAAGAATAATAATGTTTTGATAAAGGAAGCACCACAAAATTATAAGAAGGTAAATGCTAAAATAATGTGGGACGAAGCAATTTGGTCAGATATGCTGGTTGCAGCACAAAGTAGGGATTCCATTGCATTTTGGAAAATAGTCGCCAATGGAAATAGGAAAAAAAAGGGTTCTAGAGAAGTTTATTTGGATGAAATGACATGGGTAGACCATTTTAGAAAATTATATTCAGCCCCGGAGACTGACACTGGCGAAGATGATTTGATAATAAATAAATCGTCTGAATGTACCTTAGAATTTAGTCTCCAAGAAACAATTTTGGCCATTAATTCTGTTAAAACTGGCAAAGCACCAGGATTAGATGCGATCCCGGGAGATCTATATAAGCATGATGTTGGTGTCTGGGGACCATATCTTAACTATTTGTGCAACTTTATAGCTGTTGGAGCAGACATACCGGAAAAATGGAGGGGGGCAGAAATCATTAGTATTTTTAAAAAGGGTGATAGGAGCGATCCCGCAAACTATCGCCCAATCAGTCTAATAGATGTTTTACAAAAAATGTATGCTAGGCACATTTTAAATCGAATTAATGATTGGATCGATGAAAGAGAGGTTCTAACTAAATTCCAGGCAGGATTTCGACCTAAAACCAGTACTATAGACCAAGTATTTAGGTTTTGCTGCATGTGTTGGAAATACGTTAATCTTAGGAAGGGCCATTTGTATGTGGCATTTGTTGACTTGAGAGCCGCATTTGATCTCATCCCCAGGCATCTTTTGTGGAAAGCACTTGATAAGCAGGGACCACCAGCAAACCTCTTAGACCAACTAAAACGATTACATCATAACAATTTTGCTAGGGTGAGGTGGGGCCCAGGTGGCGAACTATCTAGACCTATTCAAATAGAAAGGGGAGTTCGCCAAGGGTGCGTTCTCGCACCAACTTTGTTTTCATTATTTGTAAATAATATCCCCTCTTTCCTAAATAATTTAGAAATAATGTGCCAAAATTGGGGGGAGAGAAAATTCCGGCTCTATTATTTGCTTATGATACCATTTTAATATCGCAAACTTCAAAAGGCCTACAAAGCTTGCTTAATACCTTCCAACTTTATTTCAGCGAAAAAGGCCTAGAGATCAACGCCGGTATGACAAAGTATATGGCAATAAATCCTCACAGTTCGTTTAGGGAAAACTTGGTGTTGAATAATCAAAAACTCAAATATGTTCAAAGTTTCAGTTATTTGGGCGTTTCACTCGATTCAAAAATGCAGTGGAAATGCCAAATTGAAAAGAGCAGGCTGTTGTTAACACAGAATACTCGTCCAATACTAAAAAGACATGGAAATAGCCTCAAGAAAGCGGTGCTCCCTGCACTTGAGGTGTTTCAGGCTAAAGCACAATCAGCTGCTTTATACGCGGCTGAATTGTGGGGCCCGTCTTGTAAAAAGAAGTTTGAGGTGAAAGAGAACACATTTTACAGAGCCCTACTAAAGGTCCTGGTACGCACTCCTATAACGCCAATGATGCTTGATCTTAATATAAAGCGATACAAAAGATGATGATAGACGGAGCGCTTGAGCAAATCAAACACTCACCCCCAGTCAACTGATCTGGGTTTAATCCATCACCATTCTTTAGCCCACTCAGCCACCCCATTTCAGACATGGCCATATGCAAATCATTCTGACCCTGTGCCTCATGGGAACAGTCCAGCCCGAACTGCCAAGCCATGTCTTCCATGGACCGGAAATTAGCATCCTTGGACCGGTTTCGGATTCATAATCCTCATCAGCCAGGCTATCTTGAATCCAGTGGCCAAGTGAGCAAGGGACTCAGGTCTGAGCATACCCTGCATGGCTTGGCAGTTCGGGCTGGACTGTTCCCATGAGGCACAGGGTCAGACTGATTTGCATATAGCCATGTCTGAACTGGGGTGGCAGAGTGGGCTAAAGAACGGTGATTGATTAAACCCAGATCTTTTGACTGGGTGTGAGTGTTTGATTGATTCAGATGCTCCATCCATCACCACCCCCTTTTGTACCGCTTTTGGCCGCCATAAGTGTGGCAGGGTATGCTCAGACCTGAGTCCCTTGCTCACTTTGCAACTGGATTCAAACAAGCCGGGATGAAGACGGCTGGAATGCCAGAAACCGGTCCTCGGAGGCTTGTTTCCGGTCCAGGGAAGGCATGGCTTGGCAGTTCGGGCTGGACTGTTCCCATGAGGCACAGGGTCAGACTGATTTGCATATAGCCATGTCTGAACTGGGGTGGCAGAGTGGGCTAAAGAACGGTGATGGATTAAACCCAGATCTTTTGACTGGGTGTGAGTGTTTGATTGATTCAGATGCTCAGTCCATCACCAGCCCCTTTTGTACCGCTTTTGGCTGCCATAAGTGTGGCAGGGTATGCTCAGACGTGAGTCCCTTGCTCACTTTGCCACTGGATTCAAGCAAGCCGGGCTGAAGACGGCTGGAATGCCAGAAACCGGTCCTCGGAGGCTTGTTTCCGGTGCAGGGAAGGCATGGCTTGGCAGTTCGGGCTGGACTGTTCCCATGAGGCACAGGGTCAGACTGATTTGTATATAGCCATGTCTGAACTGGGGTGGCAGAGTGGGCTAAAGAACGGTGATGGATTAAACCCAGATCTTTTGACTGGGTGTGAGTGTTTGATTGATTCAGATGCTCCGTCCATCACCACCCCCTTTTGTACCGCTTTTGGCCGCCATAAGTGTGGCAGGGTATGCTCAGACGTGAGTCCCTTGCTCACTTTGCCACTGGATTCAAGCAAGCTGGGCTGAAGACGGCTGGAATGCCAGAAACCGGTCCTCGGAGGCTTGTTTCCGGTCCAGGGAAGGCATGGCTTGGCAGTTCGGGCTGGACTGTTCCCATTTGGCATAGGGTCAGACTGATTTGCATATAGCCATGTCTGAACTGGGGTGGCAGAGTGGGCTAAAGAACGGTGATGGATTAAACAACAGATCTTTTGACTGGGTGTGAGTGTTTGATTGATTCAGATGCTCCGTCCATCACCACCCCCTTTTGTACCGCTTTTGGCTGCGATAAGTGTAGCAGGGTATGCTCAGACGTGAGTCCCTTGCTCACTTTGCCACTGGATTCAAGCAAGCCGGGCTGAAGACGGCTGGAATGCCAGAAACCCGTCCTCGGAGGCTTGTTTCCGGTCCAGGGAAGGCATGGCTTGGCAGTTCGGGCTAGACTGTTCCCATAAGGCACAGGGTCAGACTGATTTGCATATAGCCATGTCTGAACTGGGGTGGCAGAGTGGGCTAAAGAACAGTGATGGATTAAACCCAGATCTTTTGACTGGGTGTGAGAGTTTGATTGATTCAGATGCTCCGTCCATCACCACCCCCTTTTGTACCGCTTTTGGCCGCCATAAGTGGGGCAGGGTATGCTTAGACGTGAGTCCCTTGCTCACTTTGCCACTGGATTCAAGCAAGCCAGGCTGAAGACGGCTGGAATGCCAGAAAACGGTCCTTGGAGGCTTGTTTCCGGTCCAGGGAAGGCATGGCTTGGCAGTTCGGGCTGGACTGTTCCCATGAGGCACAGGGTCAGACTGATTTGCATATAGCCATGTCTGAACTGGGGTGGCAGAGTGGGCTAAAGAACGGTGATGGATTAAACCCAGATATTTTGAATGAGTGTGAGTGTTTGATTGATTCAGATGCTCCGTCCATCACCACCCCTTTTTGTACCGCTTTTGGCCGCCATAAGTGTGGCAGGGTATGCTCAGACGTGAGTCCCTTGCTCACTTTGCCACTGGATTCAAGCAAGCCGGGCTGAAGACGGCTGGAATGCCAGAAACCGGTCCTCGGAGGCTTGTTTCCGGTCCAGGGAAGGCATGGCTTGGCAGTTCGGGCTGGACTGTTACCATGAGGCACAGGGTCAGACTGATTTGCATATAGCCATGTCTGAACTGGGGTGGCAGAGTGGGCTAAAGAACGGTGATGGATTAAACCCAGATCTTTTGACTGGGTGTGAGTGTTTGATTGATTCAGATGCTCCGTCCATCACCACCCCCCTTTTGTACCGCTTTTGGCCGCCATAAGTGTGGCAGGGTATGCTCAGACGTGAGTCCCTTGCTCACTTTGCCACTGGATTCAAGCAAGCCGGGCTGAAGACGGCTGGAATGCCAGAAACCGGTCCTCGGAGGCTTGTTTCCGGTCCAGGGAAGGCATGGCTTGGCAGTTCGGGCTGGACTGTTCCCATGAGGCACAGGGTCAGACTGATTTGCATATAGCCATGTCTGAACTGGGGTGGCAGAGTGGGCTAAAGAACGGTGATGGATTAAACCCAGATCTTTTGACTGGGTGTGAGTGTTTGATTGATTCAGATGCTCCGTCCATCACCACCCCCTTTTGTACCGGTTTTGGCCGCCATAAGTGTGCCAGGGTATGCTCAGACGTGAGTCCCTTGCTCACTTTGCCACTGGATTCAAGCAAGCCGGGCTGAAGACGGCTGGAATGCCAGAAACCGGTCCTCGGAGGCTTGTTTCCAGTCCAGGGAAGGCATGGCTTGGCAGTTCGGGCTGGACTGTTCCCATGAGGCACAGGGTCAGACTGATTTGCATATAGCCATGTCTGAACTGGGGTGGCAGAGTAGGCTAAAGAACGGTGATGGATTGAACCCAGATCTTTTGACTGGGTGTGAGTGTTTGATTGATTCAGATGCTCCGTCCATCACCACCCCCTTTTGTACCGCTTTTGGCCGCCATAAGTGTGGCAGGGTATGCTCAGACGTGAGTCCCTTGCTCACTTTGCCACTGGATTCAAGCACGCCGGGCTGAAGACGGCTGGAATGCCAGAAACCGGTCCTCGGAGGCTTGTTTCCGGTCCAGGGAAGGCATGGCTTGGCAGTTCGGGCTGGACTGTTCCCATGAGGCACAGGGTCAGACTGATTTGCATATAGCCATGTCTGAACTGGGGTGGCAGAGTGGACTAAAGAACGGTGATGGATTAAACCCAGATCTTTTGACTGGGTGTGAGTGTTTGATTGATTCAGATGCTCCGTCCATCACCACCCCCTTTTGTACCGTGATCTTAATATAAAGCGGAAATACCACCATGCTATACTTAGACCCTTAATGCTCTGGGTCAGAATTTGGACAACACCAGAACTCCTACTTTACAGAGAGGCCCTAGTGGAGACGAAAAATCTAGGGGGCATATTATCAAGGACCAGTGATAAAATTATCGCCGTTTTATCGGCAGGAAACTGCCGATAAAACAGCGATAATGGACTTGATAATACGCCCTTGTTAATTCCCAAAGAAGCCCATGTTATGGTGTTAACATGGGCTTCTAAGGGAATTAACAAGGGCGTATTATCAAGCCCATTATCACCGTTTTATCGGCAGTTTCCTGCCGATAAAACGGCGATAATTTTATCACTGGTCCTTGATAATATGCCCCAAGATGTCTCTAACTGTATTATGTGGTTCAACCACATTAGAACATGGCTAGAGAGGGTTGGTTTATCACACTTCTGGAGCAATCCATCTGTACTAACATCTTGGTCTAAGAAGATCTTAAAAGTAACCTTTTGGATTTACATGGACGATCATAGAACCAATGATATAACTAATGGTTCGCTGACTAAAGAATTTCTTTCGTTCAAAGTAGGCCCAAATTTTGAAACTTTTTTAAATGAGGTAAATCCACCCTTGGCTAAAACATTATATCTAAAGTTTAGAGTACTAACATTATAAGTTGTTTAGCAAAGTGGATTAAAGATAGTACTGATTATTGCACGATGTGCAGTGAGGAATCTAGGGAGGACATTGTGCATGTTGTATTTATTTGTTCTGCTTATGTAATCCCAAGAAAAAGATGGATTAAACCCCTTTGTGCAAATATTGGTGTACGTTCGTGCAGAGTAGCAGAAAGAATCTTAAAAACTGACACGCGCAAGGTCTTTGTTTTCGGCGTAAGTAGGTTCCTGTTAGCAGTGTATTTTCTTAGGAAAAAAGCTGGAGAAAAATTTTGAATTTCTTATAAGGTCCAACATAATTTTGTATAAATCATGTCAGATTGCAAAAAATTAACGTGTTTTTTATAGATAACGATTTTATCGTGCCTTTTTAAATTATTTATGTACTTTTAAATTATGATTGACTGTCCCCCCCTATGGTTACCTGTGCTCTTATCTTTATACACCTAGGATTGTGTAAGGATTTTATTGTCTTGTCTTTTTACAAAATTGTGTCTTGTTCTCTTCATGTACTTTTATGATACCGTGTATCGAAATAAAGTTTAAATGAATGAATGAATGATAACTTTATCGCCGAAGCCTCCAAAGGTTTATTGGGTACCCACTCCTTTTTGAGACTGATTTATGCATTGGGCGGTCTGTTGCATCTGTTCAGCCATACTAAGTACCAGAAGGATTTCTGTACTATTGCATGATTCATTTCCCTCAAATTCTTCTCTGATTTTAACATGGACAACTCCACCACCCTACGGAGTTGAGCTGCTGCATCATACTGAGGCATGCTTGATATCCCAAGTCCGCCACAGTTTCGAGGTTGAACCATCAGTCTCTGTGGGAATCTGGGAGCTTTTCAATTCAAAATTTCTTTATTCGACTGTGTGCAATACAGTCATAAAAGTACAATATAAAAGAGCATATATATACATAACAATGTTAAAAAGACAGTTCAACGAAAGCAAGAGATCACAAGAGGACAAATAATTTCTAATACAGATGTAAATAAACTATTGATCAGGGACATATTTACAGGGGGGAGGTGATTCATATAGCGGTTAACCTTCCATACTTGTTCTAAATTTCAAGGCTGTTTTTAAAAAATTACATAAAAACAAGGTGCTGTCACAGTGCAACATTTGGAGATAAAGTAATGCAGGCCTTATTTGCACAAAGTTCAATTGTTTAAAAAGCGGTTTTAAAAACTTTTTTCGGGCACAGCTAGCATCAGATGAAAAAGGTCAAAGCGAAATCTAGACAACAGGAAGCGTTCGTGTCTAGAGATGGGCCAGGATAGATATGGTTCAATTTGCATACATGATTTTGTTAAAACATGCCTCCTCACACTTCCCTTTTTCAGCTCTAACTCTTCCCTAGCAAGCTGTCGGTTCAACAGAAAAGTGTCCTTCACATATGTTACGTCAAGTTTGGATACTTGCTGTGGTGCTAGGAAGAGTTCCAGCCGACCCAAATCTTGAAGACAGTTTCTGATATATTTTAACCAGGGTATCTTAAATTTCCCTTCCCAGTTAAGTGCTTCGAGAAGGATATTTTGTGTGAATGGTATTTCATCATTCACCCAGCAATTTAACCAACATAACAAGGGGTTTACAGCAATCTTGTCCCCTATGTACGGCATACCCAATTCCTCATGAATAGAAAAGTTGGCTGTGCCTTTGGGTACACATAAAACTTGTTTTAGAAAATTGTTTTCAATAGTTATAAGATCGCCCACTGGAACAAAACCCCAAAGATCACTCCCATAACAAGCCACAGCAGTACTCTTAGCTTGATACAATTTCATCAGGGCAGCCACTGGTGTGTTTCCCATTTTACGCGCAAAATCAATTATTGCAGCGTTAGTCCTTACTATTTCTCCTTTCTTCTTACTTACTGCAGGGCCCCATGAAAGTTTCTGGTCAAACAATACCCCAAGGTATGAAAAAGTCTTAGTTATTGGTATTTTTTCCCCATTGACAGAAAAGGGATAGGACTTTTTTGAGCCAGATCCTAACTTCATAACAAATGATTTAGTATTGTTGATGCACAGGCCCCGTGATTTCATAAATAGGAAAAAAGAGTCTAGTAGTATTTGGAGACCTAGTGCAGTACTGGAAATAAGGACGGCGTCATCTGCGTAAAGCAGAACAGGGACGCCCTTTCTTCCTATATATGGATAGTCAGTTTTTGTTTTTAAAAGATGCTCCTCAAGACCATTAATATATAAATTAAAAAGAAAAGGTGCTAAAATACAGCCCTGCCTAACCCCCCGATTTATCCTAAAATCACTGGTAACATTCAGGTCATTAGTATAACGAACATTTGCTCACGTGTCGCTGTGGAGGTCGGCTAGAAAGTTAATCAGATTCTTCTCAACCCCCATTTTTAATAAAACATCCCAGAGTCTAATTCTATCAACACAATCAAAGGCCGATGAGAGGTCCATAAAGGCCATATTTAAGGTTCCATTTCTAGCCAAAGTATACTTGCCACTGATTAAGTATAAGTTCAGGCATTGAGTTATTGTTGAGTGCCCTGATCTGAACCCGTATTGAACGGGTGACATCACATTGTTGTTTTTAGCCCACGTGGTCAGCCTGTTTAGAATTGTAGCTCCCATTACCTTGGCAACTGAATTTATCAAAGAAATTGGCCTGTAACATGCTGCATTGCTTCTGACGCCCTTTTTATAGACGGGTACTATAGTTGAGGCCCCCCAGGACTTTGGGGTCCCGACTACAGCTCCAGCGTTGACGACCGCAGTGAGGATTGGGGCCCAAAGTGAGATGTTTGATTTGAATAAATCAGGGGGAAGGCCATCAGGGCCCGGGGCCTTGTTACTTGTTAAACTGCGAATCCCCTTTTCGACTTCTTTGACCGTGAAATACAGGTGTGTTTCTTCTGGAAATTTTATTGCTTGTATCATCTGAGGATCATTGCTCTTAAAGATTTGACTGAAATGGAAAACCCACTCATTCTCAGGTATATTAGTTCCAAGACTGGCAGCATTGGGGTCATCAAACATCGGCTTGTTAATTATGCTCCAGAACTTTGAACTATTACCCAGGATTGATGGGTCAAGCAAGGACTCCCAGATACTTGCTTTTATGACCTTTTTGCGAGATGCCAGGGTAAATTTATATTCAGATCGTAGGATTTTAATATATGCGAGGTCCCTTGGCTTTTTCTTGAGAGCCTTTTTCAAATTTCGGCCTGCTACTGAACAGGCGTGGTCAAACCATCTTGGCTGATAGTCAGTTTGGCTTTTTATTGGAACAGTTAACAGTTGGTCTATCCTTTGAACTACCACAGCAAAAGCAGATAAAATAGATTCAGGTGGTGTGGACTCAGAGACACAGAGATTGAGTTCCTGTTTACAGCTCATTTGAACAGACTTATACAAGGAATCACTGTTTATCCTGGACCATTTCAAACGGCGATTTCTGCTGATCAATTTTAAAGCACCCGTGTCTTTACAATTTTTCCGTAGTTCAAAAAGACCCTCTCCTAGTTCCATTTAGATTGGATTGTGGTCACTAAAGATGCTTTCATGTATTTTAAAATTTAGGGCTGAATTTGCCAGATCAACAGATAAAAGTATATGGTCTATGAAAGAGCCGTGCTCAGAGCCTTTGTAAGTTGGTACTTCAAAAATAAAGGAGTCATCTTTCAACGACATTGCAACACTCAGGTTCAGGTCATCAGTTAAGTTATTCATGTTGGTTCCTCGCGGACAATGCGTGAAATGAAGGCCTGACCTGTTCCCACATCCCAAAGAGTCCAAGGTTGTGTCAGTTGGATTTCCACAGATATGTGCGTTAAAGTCACCAATAATTATTTTATTCCGTGGCGATTTTACCAAATTATCTAGCAGGTAGTTGTGGAGCTTGATGATATTGCACTCTTCTATTGATGATAATGAATTATAAAAATTGACCAAGGTTAATGCTTTTTTGCCCTTCCTAATCTCCAGGATCTGGATATTCCTGTCATCCAAATGTTTAGTCATGACCTGGGAGATCAGGGAGAGGCTAATGAATGTTGCCAGACCCCCCTTTGGTCTGCCACTGGACGATGGAATTGCTGGAACAAAGAAACACAGGAACCCCTTAATGAAGGCGTTGTTATCTATAAGCCACGTTTCCTGAAAACACAGTATATCGAATTTCCTAACAAATTCCATCCACGTGTGGTCGTTTACTTTTGCGGCCAATCCTGCAATATTCCACGACATGATTTTTATGGTATTAAGTTCAACATGATCAATCGGTAACTCTTGAGTCGTGTTGGATAGCAGGTACAGGTTTCGGTTATATTGACTTGTTACGGCTGTTGGCTGATTGCTGGTACTGTATAGCATATTATGGGCTATATTAGGAGAGGAGCTACCCAGTTCGAGAGTGGGGGAAGTAGTTACAATATCTATGGAGAGATTCTCAAGGGACGATGTTACAGGCTCTATTATATTGATATCTGATTCCTCTCTTGGTAGGGCTAAGGTACTTGTTGGTTTGACAGTGCTTATTTTGTTAGTTTGTTCCTTGCAGTTTGACAAGTCAGATAAAGTACTAGGGGGCAGGACAGATGTCAGTCAATCCACCTCGTCCAAGTAATCATAGGAATACAGGGCGTCATATCTATTTGATGTTGGAATCTCAAATTGGTTTATAGACAAATAGGGAAACGCATGATCTCGTTTATATTGATGTCGTACCGGTTCCATTCTCTCATACATTACTTGAGGAGAGTGGTGATGAGATCTACCTTCCCATAAGTGTGCATGTCTTTGCTGTTCTAAGTCTAAGGTTGTCCCCTGGTTTTGAGCATAAGGGGGTGCCCATGAATGAAAATGGGCTTGAGGCTCCAGAGACCCATCGTAGCCATGATAAGATTTTGGGTTATTACTTTGCCTATTTATGTTATAGGGGTAAAAATAGCTTAAACCCATCGTACGTATCAGGCTGTTTGTCGAGGGACTTCTCCAATTAGCGATAAATTTCGCCACTCGTCTATCTTTAAAGTTGACTACTATGCAGTCTCCCTCTGTTGACTTGAATCTTGAGCCCACCCAATCTACTCTCTTCACGTAAGAGATGGACCCATTTATATGAGAGGGAAGTGGCCTGTGTGTGGTTAGCCATTGCATGACCTTATTTTTTAGTTCCACATAGGACTCCCCCCTGTTATCAACCAGTTTCGGGACCCCAATCATGACTATTGTATATGCATTCGATTCAGGTGGAAGATTTGTATGGATAGGTCTTTTTGGAATCGGCGGTTCAGGCTGATTTACCACTGCCGTCTTTGTGAGAATATTCGCCGTTAATAAGGTAGGGTGCCTCAGTGACTCCACATTTCCTATATCTGCTTCCAGAGAGTGACCTTCCGCAGCCCATTCACTGTCATCAATTTCCTCACGTACATGAATAGTTTGTGTGTTATTTGCGGGCATCGCTACTGCCTGCGGTAGGTTTGACGCTACCTGTGTAGTCGTTACTGGGTGGATTATGACTGGAGATCCCTGTTGCTGAGACGATATCAGTTTATCGGTACTATTTGTTGTAGCACTAGTATTTCTTACAATTTTAGTGTTATTATCTTTGAGGGTTGTGCTAGCTGGAACAAAAGTGGAAGTTGTAGTAGGCATTTGTAACGATTTAAGAATGTTAGAGGATACTTCATTTTGTGCTCTCTCGAATTTTCTTAGAGCCTTTTCTATATTGACAATTCGATTACTGATGGGCTGTAAGAGAGATTTAACCAAAGTTTCTATTTCAATCAAAGAAGGTATTTTCATTATGGGTGTCTGAACTATTTGCCTTGACTGATCTTGACCCGAAATACTGTTGATGTTGTTCTTTTCAATTCGGGATGTGTCCGGGACTTGGGTAGATGTAGGCAGAGGCCCAGTTATGGATGTTGCAGAGGATTTCCCCTGTTTAAGTTTCTGCCACATATCTTTAATTGAGTGCTTCGGTTTTCCTAGTGGATAGTAGGTTTTTTTCGATAGATGTTTTGTCTTTCGTTTTTTCTTTTGGTTCTGAGTTTTACTTGTTGATACATGAATTATCATCGGTTCCAGTTGAGTGGCAGGTATGAGGCTTTCCACTGATTGAACTTCTAAGACTGAAGGCGTTGTATTTAGGCAACTTATCTTGCTACCAGGGCTAATCGTCACCAGAGAGCTACTCTCCAAGGCATTCCCTACAGGGCAAGTAAGCAGCATTTTCGTTGTGTTGTCCTTAATATGCGACCCTGGCAAGTCTGTAAACGACTGCATTAATAGTGATTCCTGAGAGTTAGCTGTGGTATCCAAAATATGTGTGTTGTCAGTAGTGTGCAAGGAGAGATTTGGAAAGCACATGTCTGGAGTCAAGGAAAGACGTCTCTCTGTATCCTGAATAGCATCCGCCACTACACTGATCGTTTTTTGTAACATGAGATCTATGACAGTTATCGTGGGTAGTGGTGTGCTCACGGATTATAATCTCGTTGTGGATCTTGGTGCCATTGGAGTTTTCTGGTTTTTAGTCATCCTTATATGATTATATGATTAACGTGTAACTATACGTCAAATAACTTGTACGTGGGTTACCTTATTACAGGGTATTTCAGCAGAGGATGTTAAGGGGTGGCCCGTCCCGTCCACCTCGGGCCCCTGAGGGCCACAGAGGGCCCGCCCTTTGCCCGGGCTTCGCCCCGGGCGCTCCCGAGCGCTCCCACGACACGGGGGTGATGCGCTCTTATGCGCCGCCTGGCGCGATGTCAGCGCCGTCTTCCGCTGCAAGGCAGGCAGGGAAACGTAGTCCTGTGCCCCCCTCCGCTCGGCGGCCGATTCGGGATGACGATTGCGGCAGCGGGAGGGGGACCAAGACCAGCAGGCTCCAGGAATCGCGGTGGGCAGCGTTGGCGAGGTAGGCTCTCGCTATTTTATGGGTCCGGGTTCCTTCAGGGAGAGTCTTTTGGATTTAACCAGCGTCACCCGCTCCACCGGGGTGACGCGCTCTTATGCGCTGCCTGGCGCGATGTCAGCGCCGTCTTCCGCTGCAAGGCAGGCAGGGAAACGTAGTCCTGTGCCCCCCTCCGCTCGGCGGCCGCTTCGGGATGACGATTGCGGCAGCGGGAGGGGGACCAAGACCAGCAGGCTCCAGGAATCGCGGTGGGCAGCGTTGGCGAGGTAGGCTCTCGCTATTTTATGGGTCCGGGTTCCTTCAGGGAGAGTCTTTTGGATTTAACCAGCGTTTGGAGAGTTAAAAAATAACATTACGTGATAATTTACTGTTTTGGAGACATGGGGTAATTCCTTTATTTATGTCTCAGTTTTTGATGCGACAAAGGGAATTGTCCACCACTATGGGGATTGCCTGGTGTTCTAGTTTTCCTTAAGGAAACGGAAGATCTATGATAACAGTAATAGAACCTGGCTCTAATGTGCAGTCGAGATCTTTCCAGGGTGCCTTCGAGAACGAACACCAAGAATCCCACTGCCACGAGCCGCCTTAGCCCCTAGAACGAGGAAAGCAGCCGAAATAGCGCTCTCTGCTGGCAATCATGATTAGAACATTCATCGCTGAAGCATCACTCCCATGATCGCCAGCCTTCTCATCCCCATTCCTGCCGATACTCTTCCATTCAGAAGGACAGGTAGCAGCCAAGCTTGCCCCCGCGCGCAGACGAAACAGGCTGTCGCCACACTCAGTCCAAAGAAGTTATCCCCATACAAGCTGATCAGCAAGCGCCAGCCGCCTTCTAAAACTCCAGAAAAGTTAGGCGGCTTTAGCAAAAAATCTGGGAGCTTTAAACTTCCAGATAAATGCCATGAGTCAGAGGTGAGTGCTCTTCAGATAGGCTGAAGCAAGCCATATCAGGAAAGCTTGGAACAAATATATAAAAGGATTGGAAGGATATTCATTTTAATCGCGTTAATCCTACAAGCCAGGAAAGCATCAGCTTCCTCCAGGAAAGATAATCCTTTCAAGATGGCTGCCATCAGAGGGGGGGCATTAGTGCTGAAAAGGCTCAAATACCTAATGTTAATTGAATCCCTAGGTATTTGAGTGAAAAAGAAGTTGCATCCCCAGTGCCACCTGTTACCCCTTTCTTAATGCAATGTTGTTTCTTTCCAATTGGTCAAGGTTGGTCTTGTATCTGGAGGCCTTTTCATAGGTCTGCAGTACATGTCCCACCAATAGCAGTGAGGTGCCTTGGGAACCTAGTGTGAGAAGGACAGTGTGATATTCTAAATTTCCATGAGCCAAACTTTATTCCTGTCACACCTTTGGAATGCCGAATCAGGCATGCCAGGTGTTCAATAACAAGGGAAAATAGTAGGGACGAAAGGGGGTAGCCTTTCTGCGTTCCGCTGGGGAGCGGGAAGAAAGGTGAGGTGTATCCATTCAGAGTGACCTTGGCCGTCAGATGCACATAGCTGGCAAAGATCAGTCCCATAAACCTGGGGTCAAAACCCATCTTTTGGAGGGTTACGTGCAAAAAGCCTATTCTAATGTAACAAAGGCCTTTTTGGCTTATAATGACAGAAGGGCTGCAGGGATGACTGCGGCCTTCTGTATCAAATGGATAGCCACCCTAATGTTATTGTGTGTTTGTCCCCCTCTAATAAATCCTCTCTGATCCAGTAGGATAAAACATAATTAAGATGTATGTCTAAGATTTCGTAAAGAGCTTTGAGTTTATGTTAAGAAGGGCGATCAGGCGGTAGTATGCACATCTAGTTGGTTCCTCGCAATGTTTTTGAGTGACCATTACCACTGCCTTGCTTATAGTCTGCGTGACTTCTCTGGACTCCGCACAGTGATTGAACAATTTTGGGAGTCCTGGTGTAGGTTCAGTTGGGGTTTTATTTGGGTTCAGGGATTTGATGACTAGTCTGACCTCTTCTCCAGGAATCTATTCGGATATCAGCGAGTTTCTGGAATCATAACTGGTCTAGAAAGGCCTCTCTGTGTGCAGGGTAGGCGGGAACACTTCTATAAATATTCTCAAGGAAATGGGAGAATTTGCTTACTTTCCCAGCCTATTCTAGAAAACAAGGGCTGTTAGCAGTGCCACTTTCTTAGAACATTCATTTTCCCATTTGCCCCTTAATATACATGCTAACCAGGTCCCTCCTTTGTCCCAAATAACATACAGAAGTTATTGTAGGTGAAGTATTGAGAGCTCCACTTCGTGAAGTGCATGCATAATTGGCCCCGAGCGGATGGAGAGCACAGGTAGAGTCTTCAGTGGGGTGTTGAAGAATTTCTGCCTTTATTTTCTGATTGTCGGTTTTCAGATTCTGAACCTCTCAATTTACGGAGTATAAAAGTATGCTCAATGGCTGCTGCTATGACGTGGCCCCTAAATTTGAAAGCATCTCAGACTCTGGAAGGGGGACTTCCCCTCCTCTTGAGGGCGAATTATTCATCGATGTGGCTGACAATTTCCTGCTGGGTGACCATGTCCCTTAATAGAGCGGAGTGGAGCCACCAGCCTCGGGAACGCCTCTGCTCTGATTTGACAGGAGCATGATCTGAGACCGCGATGGGTTCTCTCTCCGCTGAGTGGAGCAGACCCAGAAGAGATGTACTCAGTAGTTTGTAGTCAATAAAAGAATGCGTCCTATGGACATGGGAGTAAAAGGCGAACCCGTATGATGTCTTGTGTTTCTCTCACCAAACATCTCTGAGACCAAGATCACCAAGGGTGTTTTCAAGTCACTTCGAAAATAAGTCCCTCCCGAACTGATTTAAATTCCCTTGTGAGTGCAATATCACCCTTGGTAATCCCTGTACTCTTCCAAAAAGTTCCATAGAAAGGTGTTGTGCACAACATTGGGGGCCTAGACCATTACTAGTGTGAGGGGTCATCCCCCTAGTGTCCCCACAAGCACAAAGCATCTACAAGTCTTGTCAGCTTTGGAGAGGGAGAGCTCTAGGAATGCAGTTCCAATCTGCTTGGTAGAAGCTGATGAGGGATAGATAGGCTGTTGAGTATGGTGTGTGTTTAAACTGCCCCTGGTCCCACCGAAGGATGTGAGTCACCTGAAGGCAAATGTTAGCAGGGGTAGAGTTGCAAAGTGTATGGACCATTGTGTTGTCGATGGAGCAGAGCCGTGGTGCTCCGGAAGGTGCCAGTGTGATGTGTGTACCATAGTTGGGAAAACACTGAATTAACCCCTCTTCCCCCTCCATGTCCCCATACCTCAACACAAAACCCAGAATAAGGAAAACAGTAAACCAAAACATTATCAGTGATCAAAGGTTAGGACCAACCTATGGTTCCTTATGTCATCACTCAGGGGCAAAGAGGCTCTCCTTTACACTGAGGGGCATATTACCAACCAATAGAGATAATTTTTGTCTCTAACTTGTTTAGAGACAAAAATTATCGCCGCAAATCGGCGATTTTTATCGCAGATAAACCTTGCTATTAGCAAGGTTTATCGCAAATGCGATAAAAAACGGCCGCAATGCGTGAATGTCGCTGAAAAGTCAGCGATATTCATGCATTATCGAGCAAATGCTTTTAGCCATGTTATCCACCTCCCATTGGATAACATGGCTAAGAACTGCTCCTGGGCAAGTGTTAGCTTTTGGAGATATTCGCGCTTAGCGCAAATATCTCCAAAAGTTGGTAATAGGAGATAGCGATGTTAGCGACTGTTTTCAGTCGCTAACATCTTGGCACGCCCACTTTGCATGTCATTAGTGATAAATATCACTGACATGCAAAGCGGGGCCCAAGATGGTCACTATCTCCTATTAGCTGTCGCTAACTGGTGTTAGCGACAGCTTGGTAATAGGGAGATAATTTTATCTCCGCTTTCTTGGCTTTTAAAGCCAAAAAAGCGGAGATAAAGCCCCTTGATAATATGCCCCTGAGTGTTTTGCCACACCCGGAGCAAGCCAAGGTCGCCCAAGCATAGTCTGCCCACCAGGGATTCTACCCCCTCATCCCGTCAAAACCCTATGAAGAAGGCTGTCAACAAGCTTCTGTAATGCCTTAGGATTTTCTAGCAAACATTGAACTTTCACTAATTTCAAGGGAACAAGTCCTTCTCTCATTCTCCCCTCAGTTAGGTTCTTGGCCCTGCCCACATCACAGCCATTCTTGATTCCATGGGCCAGTGTCCACGTCCATCAACTAACCATTTGCGAGGGTCAACATCCTCCTTTGTAGGCGGAGCATCCTGTGTTAAGTATCAGAGTATCTGGGCCTTGGGAAGGTAGATATTAGGTGGCCGTGGCTTTGGAGCTGTTCTTGATCCCCTTGGTTGGTGTCATCACTGCGATGATTGACCCCTTGGGTGGCTGGTCAGGCATGGGTGGTTCCTTGCCTAAGGCGTAGGGGCCCCACCCACCTTCTCCCATCCTCCCATTATCATTAAACAGTGCTGATGCTCGCCCAATCCGGTTTGAGCATCTGCACCTGTTTAATAGAAACCTACCAGAGTCAGGCCAACTGTGCATGTGCAGGGAAAACTTGCACTGTCTTGTTCAGCCCTCTGATCCCTACTGAAACACATAAGGACCAGCAGCAGCACATAATTTCAAAACCCTTCTGAACACAGAGCCTCACAGCCCTAGCTCACTGGGATGGGGAGATCATCAGAGACTTGCCTTTCACGCTGCTCTTTCTTTTAAATCATGAGGATATCTTCAGGATTCTAAGAAGTTGATGTTCTGAACTGTTAATAGAAATGATAACAATATTGCTTGAGATCATTTTCAATAGGATTGTTTATGGTTAATTGCTTTTAATTTACCCAATAAACACTGTATTTTGCCCTGGGGAAAGAACCTCCACTAAAAATGTCTGCAAAGTGGGTGTTTAAATATACACTTTGCAGTCATTTTTATTTTCATGTCAGATAATTTTTTTGCTTTTCAGATGCATGTAATTTTTCAAGACTCTATGGGGCATATTATCAAGGGGGTTTATCTCCGCTTTTTTGGCTTTAAAAGCCAAGAAAGCAGAGATAAAATTATCTCCCTATTACCTAGCTGTCGCTAACACCAGTTAGCGACAGCTAGTAGGAGATAGCGACCATCTTGGGCCCCACTTTGCATGTCAATGATATTTATCACTAATGACATGCAAAGTGGGCGTGCCAAGATGTTAGCGACTGGAAACATCTCCATAAGCTAACACCTGCCCTGAGCAGTTCTTAGCCATGTTATCCAATGGGAGGTGGATAACATGGCTAAGAGCATTAGCTCGGTAATGCATGAATATCGCTGACTTTTCAGCGATATTCATGCATTGCGGCCGTTTTTTATCGCATTTGCGATAAACCTTGGTAATACCAAGGTTTATCTGCGATAAAAATCGCCGCAGCTCAGCGGTAAAATTTTGTCTCTAACCAAGCAATAGCGATAATTATTGCTATTGCTTGGTAATATGCCCCTTAGTTCAAAGATGGTTGTTGGGTTTACAAACCATTAGACAGAGGTTGTCTTGTTTCACTTACCTTTTCCATGTCTGTGTTCTTTGGGTGTCTGCTGTTCGCGTGGCACGCCAGAAATGTTTGGCTTCTGATGTCTCCTTTTTCTTCTCCTGGGACGGTTTGTTTTAGCCTCTTCTTGGGTCACTCGGAATGCTTCACCTGGCCTCAAGTTCAGTGAACTCCATTCTTTCCTTTACAATTGTTCCTCACACCTGTGGCCAAGGATCGGTCCGTGGCACTTATTAGGTTAAAAAAAATGTTTTTTTGTGGGCCTGGTGGTCCCTGTGAGACCCCCTGAGCAAGCATGGGGGGTCAGGGTGTTTTTATCCTGCCCCCTTTTCTTGTTTTTTTTACCTTTCTCTGACCTTTTTCTTTCTCCCTCCGTCTGAGGCACAAGATGGCTGCCAACATTTCCTGGCAGCAAATCAGAGGCAAGATCCGCTCGAGAGAAAATGTGTGGTTAGGCACAGCCCAGATATCGAAAGTTTTCTTTTTTTTAGTTTCTCTGGAGCTACTGACCGTATTTACACCATTTAAAAAAAAAAAGGTCGCTTTCTGAACCAAGTGCTACCTTTTTCCCAAATTTGGTGTAATTCCGTTCAGTAGTTCGGACTGCAGCTTTGTCTTAAGTTTCCTATGGAAATTAACATGGATAAAACTGGTTTTGGGACCCCCCTTTTTTCTCGGCCCCCACTTGACAAATCACTGCGAAACTTTCAAGACAGGAGCTGACCAGAGAGCCTCACCAGTCATGAAAATTGTGCGAACATTCGTCAAACGGCGCCAAAATTATTGGCAAAAGAAAAAATGCTTTTTGAATAGAAAGTGATGGCGCCTTTTGGCTATCCTGCTTGATACGGGGTAAAACATGACACTGATCCTCTCAGTAAACTCAAGGCTGCCGTAGGAACTCATAACTCTCACACAACTTCTAGGGTACAATCAGTGCTTAATTTGTAAAACCACATGTGCCAGGACTCTCTACATGAGGCTACTGCAACTCAGATTACCCATTGCCCCTGCCAGTGCTGCCAACGACAGTACCAACACAACTTCTAACAATCACACTCTCACAAGTGTGACAATTCAGACTCTTCCAGGCAACAAAGCAATAAGAAAAGCTTAGACTCAAGGTATTAGTCATTTGAAATGTATTTTGAATTATTAAACAATTGTTGTTGTGCTCATCTCTAAATCAGACAAACAGTGCCACCATGTGGCAGATTGCCATAAGTGCAGATATTGAGAAGCGAGTCAAGGCAGTAGAACAAAGAATTAAAATAAATAACCCCCACTTAGAACCATAGTGGTTCTTGGTTACTGTCCAGCAAATGAATTTGTTGGAAATACATGGTGGCAGACGAGGAAACAGAGTAAAGTGGGAGTAAGTGCATGATTTATGTCAAGTTTTGCATATAATGGGATACACAGTGACGAATGTGTCAAATAAAATCTCTGTAGCCGGTTTTTTGCCTGTAGTACAGTTCATTAAATTCATTTTCCTCAACATATACTTATGGCAGACAGGATAATATATTAATATCCGCATTCCATAAGTGAGGTGTGTAACAAAATATCTTATTTATTATTCATCTGCCTCTTTGGAGATAGTTTAGAAAGAGAAATGTAGTTGGTGAAGAGCAGGGCCGTTGGAATTAACAATAGATAATTGTCAACTATGGCTGTAGACAGTAGCAAACTAGCCGAGGCGCTGCCTAGCAATGAGCATGGCTCCATAATTTTAGCACCGCACACAAATTGTACTCTATATAGTGCATAATTCCGTACTCATTAACCCCTTTGCTGCTAGGCCTTTTCCAAGTGTGCTAAGCCTTTTTTGGCTATTTGGGGTAGTTTGCACTTAGGAGCCTGTAAATCTTTGACCACGTAAGTTATCCATGCCAAATTGGCGTTCTTTTTTTCCAACATCATGGGGATTCTAAAGGCACCCAGGGTTTGTGGATTTCCCTGGAGGGGACCCAGAAATTAACCAATTTTTTTCTGAAAAATGGGAAAAAAGGGCTCCAGATGAAAGCAAAGGGTATCAAAAAAGGGGTGTGGTGCTGAAATCAACATCTTCCCAGCTTTCAGGGACAAGCAGACTTTTGTCAGAAAACCAACATTTTTTATACAGTTTTGGCATTTTTCTGGGACCTTACCTATTTTTGCTATTTTTTGTGCTTTCAACCTCCTTACAGTTCATGATAGAAATGGGTATAAAAGCAATAAGGGATCCTGGAAAGCTATACATTTTAGAAAAGTAAACAACATTCTGAATTCAGCAAGGGGTCATTTGTGTAGATCTTTCAGGGTTTCTTTATAGAAACTAACAGTTAAATACAGGAAAAAATTTAAATTTGTGGAAAAAAACAGCCATTTGTAGTAACGATTTCACCAGTAACTTTTTCTAATTATGACAGCTGTTTGAAAGCAATATAACCTTACATTTGCTGGACCTTTCTGGTTGTGGAGATATATAGGACTAGTAGGTTCACGAAGAACCCGGCGAACCCAGAGCCAATAACTGAGCAGCGACTTGCAATTATTTTTGATTATATATTGGGTATATAGCAATTATTCTGGGGGAAATGTATACATGGAAAAATTGTTATGAAAGACAGCTATGTATTTCTGAAATGGGAACAAAATATAGAGTTTTGAAACAGTAGATATTTGCACATTTCCGAAATTGGGAATACCCATAATAGCATGAGAATTATAGGACATTTTTCAAAATTACTTCTTTTTTAGATATTTATTGTCTTTCATTTGGAAGGCAGAAATGGATCGAAAGTCAATTGGTAATAAACGTTGCTCTACTATTCTGTCTTACCCTAAGTCTCCCGGTAAAAATGGTACTTCACTTGTGTGGGGGTAGGCCTAGTGCCCGCAACAGGAAACGGCCCAAAAAGCAAGGTGGACACACCACATTTTCACAGTGAAAAATTACCATTTTTTTTGCAAGGTACATAGATGTCGTTTTTGAACCCTAGCTCTGCCGGCACCTAGGGAAACCTAGCAAACCTATACAGTTTTCAAAACTAGACACCCTGGGAAATCTAGGATGGGGTGACTTGACTGGCTCCCACCAGGTTCTGTTACCCAGAATCCCTTGCAAACCTAGAAAATTGTCAAAAACGCACATTTTCCTCACATTTCTGTGGTGCAAAGTTCTGGAATCTGCGTGGATCCACAAAATTCTACCCTCCCCGCGTTCCCCAAAGTCTTCCCAGAAAAATGGTACCTTACTTGTGTGGGTAGGCCTAGTGCCCGTGATAGGAAACAGTGCAAAACACAACATGTACACACCACATTTTCACAGTGAAAAATGTCCCCTTTTTTGCAAAGTGCCTAGCTGTAGTTTTTTAACCCCAGCTCTGCCCGCACCTAGGGGAATCTAGCAAACCTATACATTTTTGAAAACTATCTACCCAGGGGAATCCAGGATGGGGTGACTTTATTGGCTCTCACCAGGTTCTGTTACCCAGAATCCGTTGCAAACCTAAAAAAGTGTAAAAACCCCACATTTTCATCACATTTCTGTGGTAGAAAGTTCTGGAATCTCCGTGGATTCTTCCAATTCCACCTACCCCGCATTTCTCAAAGTTTTCCTAGAAAAATGGTACCTCACTTGTGTGGGTAGGCCTAGTGCCGGCGACAGGAAATGGCGCAAAACGCAACGTGGACACAGCACATTTTCACAGTGCCTAGCTTTAGTTTTTTAACCCTAGCTCTGCCGGCACCTAGGGAAACCTAGCAAACCTATACATTTTCTAAAACTAGACACCCACGGAAATCCAGGATGGGGTGACTTGACTGGCTCTCACTAGTTTCTGTTACCCAGAATCCCTTGCAAACCTAAAAAATTGTCCCAAAACCACATTTTCCTCACATTTCTGTGGTGGAAAGTTCTGGAATCTGCGTGGATGCACACATTTCCACCCATCCTGCATTCCCCAAAGTCTTCCAAGAAAAATGGTACCTCACTCGCGAGTGAGGTACCATTTTATCGGGAGACCTGGGGGAACGCTGTGTGGGAGGAAATTTGTAGATCCACGCAGATTCCAGAACTTTCCCTCACAGAAACTCCGTCCTCTGTTGTAGGTTTTGGGCCCTTCCCTGCCGCGGGTACTTGGCCCACCCACACAAGTGAGGTACCATTTCTATTGGGATACTTGGAGAAATTCTGGGGGGTTGGAAATTTGTTGTTACTTTCTACAGCATGAACATTTCGGCACATTGATGCAAGCAAAATGTTTGAGTCACATTTTGAGGTTTGCAGGGCATTGTTGGTAAGATAATTTGTTGGGATCTACAAGAGAGACATCACCATGTACTCCAGTGGGTGCTTAGTTTACAACAATATCTACAGTTGGTAGGTTTTTCGTAGATGAAATATACACCTTGGCAGAGAGACAAAAAAGACAAAGATTACTGCACAGCCATCTATTCCTCAAGCACACACACATACTGGTTGGATTTGGCACAAGGGTGAGTGATGGTTCAGTAAATAACATTTTATTAACAAGAGATTTCACAAAGATGAAATGCACTGTCAATAATTGAAAGAACAAAAAATTGAACCAATGACTCGCAGCTTGTGAGCTGTAAAGCCATGACAAGGCACCTACCGCTTTTCAGGCCATTCACATACCTTTCATACATGATACACACAAGACCATTCACACCACCAGGCACGAAACCAACACATTACAACAGTCACAAAAAGGGACAAGGTACACCCTGCTTGAGAAAGACAGAAAAGACAAATATTTCTGCACAACCACCTATTTCTCAACCACACATACATACTGGTAGGATTTGGCACGAGGGTGACTGATGATCAGTATATACAGTTGTATTAACCAGAGATTTCACAAAAATTAAATGCACTGTTAATAATTTAAAGACAAGAAACTGAACCATTGACTCACAGCTCGTGAGCTGTAAAGCCACGATAAGGCACCAACCTCTTTACAGTCCATTCATACTCCTTTCATACGTGTGACACATAAAAAACCATTCACACCGCCAGCCGCGGGCCCAGCAAATTACAACACTCACACCAGCAGACAGCACCATTCAAGGGCCCATCACTTTCACATACCCAAATTCCTGACACAGCAACCACACCAGCTCATGGATTGCGTGGAGTGGCATTTAGCTAGCAGTGTGTGTAGTGACCAGCAGCAAGTCAATACTAACACACCGCCAGCCAAGTACCAGTCCACGCACACTGCCAGCCAAGCGCCAATGCACGCACACCGCCATCCAAGTGCCAACCACGCACACCGCCAGCCAAGCGACAGTCCACTCACCGCCAGCCAAGCACCAGTCCATGCACACCACCAGCCAAGCGCCAATCCACGCACACCGCCAGCCAAGCACCAGCCTACTCACCGCCAGCCAAGCACCAGTCCATGCACACCACCAGCCATGTGCCAATCCACGCACACCACCAGGAAAGCACCAGTCCACGCACACCGCCAACCAAGCACCAGTTCAAGCACACTTCCAGCCAAGCACCAGTCCACGCACATCGCCAGCCAAGTGCCAATACACGCACACCACCAGCCAAGCGCCAGTCCACGCATACTGCCAACCAAGCGCCAGTCCACGCACACCACCGGCCAAGCGCCAATCCACACACACCGCCAGCCAAGCACCAACCGATGCACACCACCAGCCAAGCACCAATCCAGGCACACTGCCAGCCAAGTGCCAGTCCACTCACCGCCAGCCAAGCGCCAGTCCACGCACACCACCAGCCAAGCGCCAGGCACACCATCATACATTTTTTTAAACAAGAAAACACAAACCAATTGCAACTAGATACAAAACTATAACTACAAAAGCAACAGCAGTAACTAAAGACATCATTCTATTGCCAAATGCGATAACTGAACAACTATATAAAACCATACAGACCACTGTTGCTCCCAAAATCTCTTTTGAGTGTGATACAATCTGAAACATGTGGGCACACACAGCCCAGGATTAGAAGGACAATCAGCGCAGTGCATACGACTCTCCTTCAGCACACCTCTTCGCAAGCAGACTCTACATCTCTTACAGGGATTGTTTTGTTTGGGCGTAGGAGGAATTAAATCAGGAAAGTGGCGATCTTTTCAATCTAGCCACATCCTCCACTACTCCAACTCTAGGAACACTTGCCAGTTCCACAACAACAAGGCTGCCTATCACAGACTCCTGAAACTGAACAAAAGTCAACTTTGATGCGGGAGAACACTCCTTGTACACAACAAAAGCATTGAAAGCTGCTATATTGAAGAGATGGATTGCCAACTTCTTATACCAAATGTAAGCCTTACGAATAGCAGTGTAAGGTTCCAACCTTAGATCTACTCTATCAGCACCACCCATGTGCTTATTGTATTCTAAAATGCACACAGGTTTGCGCACTTCAGCAATCTGACCCTAAACCTAAACAAGCACATGTGAAGTACTCTCATCATGGATGTTAGTCAGCATGTACACCTCCTGTCCACAAATTTGACAGCTAGTAGTTCATCACTATGCAAGGAACTGCACTGTCCCCACTGAAGTTTTTGGCAAACAAGCTCTTTTAGATAACCTTTACGGTTAGAGCGGATTGTGCCACAAGCAAAAGTGTCCACTTTGAACAATTCCTTAAACAATTGCACGTCAGTGTAGAAGTTATCAAGGTACAAATGAGGGCCTCGGTTAAACAGTCCTCTAGCAAGATCCCACACAATTTTCTCGGAAACTCCAAAATTGGACGGACAACCAGGGGGCGTCAATAGTGGAATCCCTACCAGTGTACACCCCGAAATTAAAGACATATCCTGTCATGCTCTACAGCGTAATTCCATCATGTGCCCTCTTGCTAGGAATGTTCTGCCTACTAACCAAACAGCCCTTGAACAGGACCAAAGACTCATCAACAGCTATATCTTTCCCTGGAGTATAGATCTCTGAAAATCGATCTACAAAGTGATCAAGAGCAGGCCGAATCCTTAAAAGACGGTCACAGTCAGGGTGATGTCGTGGCAACGCCAAAGTATTATCAACAAAATGCAGCGTACGAAGCAAAAGTAAATACCGATCATGACTCATAATTGCCATCAAGGGACTGGTAGAGCAATATGAAGCCATGGACGGCTTCCTTATCAAGCCCATCAAAAAGTCAAACCCAAAAACTTCTTCATCTCATCCAGATCTGAGGGAGTCCACCGGGTAGCTCTAGAGCGGGGCCTAAGTCTGGCACTGTTGTCCCTCAAAAACTGTTCAGCATACAAATTAGTCTGCTCAACAATCTAATCTCAAAAATACATTATCCATAAACAACTGAAAAAACTGCATAGGCAAAAAAAATTCACAATCCACTCTACACCCTGCATCGCCACTAAAGGCAGGCACCACCGGCTGCATCATGTTTGGATCAACCCAGAGTCCAGCACTTCCAGTGGGAAGCCTAGCAGCCTCAGGCTGCAATACCGATGTCTCTTCCTGCACCATCGGCTCATCAGTGTCCTCCTCTAAAACAGGAAATTCATCCACACTTTGAGTAGGTTCATCTGCGCTGAGAGTAGCTTCATCATCCGATTTTTCCATTTGGAGAGAAAACTCACTGCCAGAATCTTCCCCTCCCTCCTCTGCCTCAGATGCAGTCTCATAATCATGGTCAGAGAAAGATTCAAAAGGCAAACCAACAACCTCCTGAGCAGTAATCCTGCGGCTACCCACAAGCCTTACTAATAAAGGTAACTTGTCAAACAAGTCAACAACAACAAACACTTCGTAAAATAAGTAATAAACAAAATGTGTCTTTATCACAAAGACCTATATACTCCAACACTATACCAGAAGCAGCTAGACTCACCATCACCTGCTCTGCACAGACACAGTAAGGACCAACAGTATCCCACTAAAAAGAAAAAGAAAAAAAAAAGATAATTACACATAAGACAACGCAAAACACATTGCAAAGAATGTCATGCTTAAAACATTAACTAAATATGCTGCTATTATTTCACCACTTACAAAAAAATCATTCATTCATGACCTTAATACTCAATTGGAGTAAACACAACCAAAAAGTTTTTCTTACCAAAAAAATGCAACTATGCAAAACTGCAGATCAACCACTGCCGAAACCGCAAACAAGAATCAAAAGCTTTGCACTAGAATAAAAAGGAGAAATAAAACATTACAATCACATATCCAAATAACACACTAGTCCACACACTATCCACCAGCCAAGCGAAGGTGGTAGGGGGGCCTAAAAGCATACGGACGATCTGCCCCCGCGGGGAGCTGAAACAGCAAAAAAAATCACCCTCATAAAGGGGGAGCGACCCTTTCCCAAGGGGTCTCTCCCCAACACCAACCTTTAAAAAGCCCTGGGGCCGCTCCCTGACACAAAAGGCCATTCAAAAAAATCCCTGTTGGCCCAGTGGCCCACAAATGCTATAAAAAAAAAAAAATGCTCTGATCTGCCCCCTCCTCAATGGGGGTAGAACCAAATAAACATTTATCCCCCAAGGGGAGCGACCCTTGCCCAAGGGGCCGCTCCCCAAAACACAAAAAGGCCATTTAAAAACAAAAAATCCCTGATGGCCCTGTGGCACACACATGCTTTTTTTGCATATTTTTAATAATCCGATATGCCCCGAACTAAATAAACATATTATCCCCCAAGGGCAGCGACCCTTGCCCAAGGGGCCGCTCCTCCACACAAAATAGGCAATTAAAAAAACCAGGCATTCCTGCAGTACGATCGAACCCCAGCGCGATCGTGCAGCAGGACTGCTTTTAAAAAGACATCGCAGGAAAGGGAAACCCTTTCCTTTCCTCCGATGCCTTTTATAACAAACCCCCCAACCTCCACTTACCTGCTCTCCTCCGGATACACTGGAAGCAATAGGCTTCCAGTGCATCAGGAATCCTCTAATGACGTCAACGCGCCTCCCGCGCTGATGTCATTTGATCACGTGGATGGGGGTCGGGGGAGGCAGGGGAAGAGCTTCCCCTGTCTTCCCTGGTGGGGGCACCTGAAAGGGTGGCCCATGAGGGGAGCGACAGCGCTTGCCCCATGGGTGGGTTCTAGGTCGGCCATGAGCCATCCGACGCACACGTCCACCGTGACAACGGATGGCTCCCGGTCGTCCCATGCACGGAAGGGGTTAATGAGGTCATTTATTTTTCAACTCACAGTGTCTGACTCTGTTACTTGAAAAGCCTTTAGAAGAAAACAAATCAAATCACTGCTTTTAAAAAAAAATCCTGTGATGTTATTCTCTGCTGTCAGTACTTTTGTGGCACACAGTCAGTGTTTTTAGTGTTTGGCAACAAGTGTGGGGAAAACATAAAATTGGCCTTGTGACTCTCCTAATCATAATCGCATCAAATAAATTCCAAAGGCCCTGGTTGGGGGCAGCAATGGCCATTGCTGCACCGCATCCTGCAGCAGCTGGACACCATCGAGGGCCGGCTCACCATGATGGAGAAGAGCCTGGACCAGCTCCGGACCAACATCCATAATGCCCTCTTCTAGCCCTTTTATTTTTTTATTTTGGTGGGAGGAATTTGTTGTTTATTGGGGCTGGGTAGAGAGGGTGGGAAGAGATTTTAGACTTGAGAGACTTTTTCTTGGATGTTGGACTTGGTCCTTTTTGCAGGGTCATCCCTGAACTTTTTGTCTTCCTCCTCTATTTTTTCTGACCTGGATGTTTTATGACTCTGGGCACTACCACTGCTGATCAGTGCTAAAGTGCATATGCTCTCCCTAGCCCGTTGAAGGAAGGTCTTAAATTCCTATCCTGGAATTTGGCGGGAATCTTTAACAAACTAGATTCCCCAGAATGGTGCGAATTTATTGACCTCCATGATGTAATTATGTTCCAGGAAACCTGGGCAGTGATCCCTGCCCATCGCCAGGGTTTTTTAAATTTCTTTGTCCCTGCGAAAAAGTATCCAAAAGGGCGGCCCTCAGGGGGACTAATCACATGGGTACGCCAATCACTACAATGTACCATTAGAGCGAGACCCGTTAATAATTGTGACTTACTGCCAATCGCGATAACCTGGGCTGACGGCCATGAGATGGCCCTCTACAACATATACGCCAGGGGAACAAAAGGGGGTAAAGCTTCAGAGGTGGTAGTAACACTTGATAACGATCTGGAGCATCTACCAACGCATATCACCATCCTAGTGGGGGGAGACTTGAACACTACATTCGAACCACTAGGTCAGGAGGACAATGAAATGTCCCTAGAGGAAGATACTAAATGGGGAGTTCCCCAATTGGATTTACCCGCGGTAAAGAAATGGTCTGAAGTGGCAGTACAAGTAAAGAGTTTGTGTTTGGCCAGGGGGTTGAGGGCAGCAAATGGCCGCACCCCGTCAGACCTTCAGGGTGTTCATACCTTTGACAACACAAGAGCAAGTAGTCGGATAGATTACATCCTTGTAGATGTCAGAGATTGGCATAAGATGATAGATATGAGAGTGACACCTAGATTGGAGAGTGACCACAGCCCGTTGTGCTTGCTCTTCAAATTGGACCAAGGAGTAATATTGCCAAATCCTGAAAGGGGCGTCATGCCACTAGATATTATTTCAACCAACAACCAACGCCATGTTAAATGGGCAACTCTGTTGGACACGCCAGGGAAAATGCAGGATTTATTGGAGGTTGTTGCAAATGAGGTTAGTAGCTTGCAGGATCATTGTAATGCGCCAAATTTTAATAAATTAATTGAAGAGTCACACCTCAAGTTTTTTTCCAAAATACAGGGGTTCTTTTTAAAAAATGTTCATCAGGGAAAGGGTGCTTGTCCTCGTAGAAATAAAGGATGGTATGACCATTCTTGTAGAAAGGCACGGCAGAACCTCAGCCTAGCGTTGAGGAGTAAAGAAGGAGTGTTGAAGGCCAGGGACGACTATAGAAAAACTCAAGCTAGGGCAAAAAGGCTGTGGGACGAAAATCAATGGCTAGATTTAAAAAAAGCCTGCGCAGCTAAGCAGCAAAAAGAGTTTTGGGCTATCTTAAAATGGGGTAGGGGGGAATTGCAGATTGTCCAAAAAATCATGTGGTTAAGGAAGCATGGGTGGATTTCTTCAGACCGCAATATGCTGATAACTCGCCTCCGGGCTGCCACCCGCTCCCCAAAATGGTATTCTATAGTTATGAAGTATTCACATTGGGGGATGTAAATGTAGCATTGGACGGGGTGACCAGAGGTAGGGCTCCAGGAATTGATGGAATACCGGCAGATGTATTTTTATCCGACCGGGCTAACTGGTGTCAGTATTTGGTTTGGCTTGTAAACTCCATCGCTCAAGGAGCCGCGATACCAGCCTCATGGAAGGGCGCGGAGATCATTCCAGTTTTCAAAAAAGGGGACAAGGCCTTACCAAGTAATTATAGACCCATCAGCCTTATTGACTCTGCACAAAAGCTGATGGGTAGAATGATACAAAATAAAATACAAGCCTGGATAGATGATAATGATATCCTCTCCCCGTACCAAGCTGGCTTCCGCTCCCTAACTAGCTCTGTCGACCAGGTATTCCATTTTTTAACCCTTTACTGGAAAAACGTGACCTTGACAAATGGCCCCTTATATGCCGTTTTTGTCAACTTAAAGTCGGCATTTGACTTGGTACCTCGTCAAAAACTATGGATTGTTCTTAGCGAGCTTGGAATCAGCCCCGAATTATTGACATTGTTAGTGCGTATGCACGAAAACAACTACGCCAGGATTAGGTGGGGTGCACAGGGGGACGTCACTGATTCTTTCCCCGTGGAGCGTGGGGTGAGACAGGGATGCGTCCTGGCCCCCGCCTTATTCTCCCTTTATATCAACGGCGTAGTAGACCATCTAAAGAAATCACCAACTGATGCCCCTATGCTAGATGGGGAGCGGGTTCCAGTATTAATGTTTGCTGATGACACTTTACTGGTCTCGCGGACACCTAGCGGATTACAAAAGACAATTGATGCATTTGGAGATTTCTGTCGGATTCGGGGTCTGGAATTAAACACTACAAAGACCAAGTTCATGAACCTGAATCCTGCTAAGCAATTCAAGGGCAAAATAAATTTTAACGGGTCTGTTCTGGAAGAGGTGAATGCTTTCACTTACCTTGGTATTTCCTGGCAAGGTAGTATGAATTGGAAATCACATATTGATTCAGTGGTCTTAAAGTTACATCAGCTGGCTGGGGCCATAGCACAAAAATATAAATCTTCACTAACAAAACCCATCCAGCCTATTATGGAGATTTATAGTATGAAAGTGCTGGGTGCCTGCCTTTATGGATCAGAGCTATGGGGCTTCGCCAATCTGAGTGTTTTGGCTATTGCAGAGAACAAATTCCTTCGCCGGCTGGTTGGTGTCCCGCAGAGCACTCCATCGATCCCACTCCTATATGATCTAGGGAGGAAAAAGATCGAGGACATGGCTCGATTGCGCCCACTCTTATATTGGAGGCGCTTGAAGACAACACCTAAACTGGGCCATTATGCATCTGCTCTCATGGACATTATTAGCTCTGACCGGTTCCATAAAATAACTTGGCTTAAAGAAATCAGGAACTTGCTACAAAAACTGCATTTAGACCACTTATGGACTACTACTGACCCTTCCGCCTTTCCATCTAAGGTGTTGTTGAAAAAAATGTATTGGGACATGGTACACCAATCGGTTTTAACTTCCAATCGACCATCTATGTTGACATCCCAGTATTTGGAGACCAAATTAGCCCCAAACTGTGAACAGTACTGGGATCTGATCACAAAACCCTTGGACAGAAAGCTGTATTTCCAGTTCAGAGTTGGTTGCCTACCTCTAAATGTTTTTACTTTAAAATGGTCACCAAGTAATGTTAATACATGTTGCTACTGCAAGGTCCACGTTGAGGATATTCCACACTTTTTGTTTGTATGCCCCTTGTATGCTGCTCCAAGAAGCAGATGGCTAAAACCAGTGTGCAAGAATTTGGGGATAAGAAAATACCTAGAAGCACTGAGAATATTAAGATCAAATTGTGCCCCCAATCTTGCAATTGCCCTAGCCAAATATTTGGGTTGGGCCTGGATCATCCGCACTCGCACTTTAACTGCGATTAATCATGAATGATGAAAAGTTTTTTGTTTTAAGCTAGATTTATCTTTTATGTATTAGATATAGTGACCCTGCATTTTTAAACTGTATAAATTCCTTTTAGAGGAAAGAATTTGCCAGCATTCTGTATTTAATGTGTATCTTAAATTGATCTTAACCTAGTATAGTATTTATTTATGCTTAGAATAGGGATAAAATGCTTTTATGACAATGCTGTCGAATAAAGTATTGAAACAACAATTATATGCTCTCCCTATTGTAAATTAATGTATGAATTGGTGATTCCATGATTGACTGATTTGGTTTAGTTGTCAGACCCTCGTACAGTGCACTGAGTGTGCCCAGGGCTTGTGAATCCAAATGCTGCTGGTGGGCTTACAGCACTGGTTGTGCCACCCACAGAATCAGCCTTGTAAAATGTGTCTAAGGCCTGCCATTGTAGAGCTTGCATGCAGTCTGATACTGCCATGCTGACTGGGCAAGTGCACCCACTTGCCAGTCCCTAAACCTTCCCTTTTCTTCACATCAGACACCCCTATGGTAGGCCCAAGGACAGGGTGCATTGTAAGGATAAGGCAGGACATGCCCTGGTGTGTGTAGCATGTCCTAATAATGAATTACAGCCATTTTTGTTTTTCACTATTGCAAGGCTATCTGTTATCCATAGGCCAGAATGGGCAGTTAGATTATAACATCTTTTAATCCTAACTGATTTAGGGAACATGGTAGAAATTTGAGTTTAGTATGCCTGAACTTAGAATGATAAAATACATCTTTTAGTGAAGTTGGTTTTAACATTCTGTGTTTGAAAATACCACTTTTAGAAAGTAGTTATTTTCTTGTCCAACTATCCAAACCTGCCTCTGCTAGGCTGTGTATTCCTTTTCTGGAGTGACCGGGCTGGGGGATTCCAGGAGACAGGGTGAATCCGCCCAGTGGTGAATAGAGAGGTCTGCATCTATATGGGAGGGAGGAGTTGCACCTGGGACCTGAATAGGACTGTGCCTGCCCCCCACAGTGCTGGCTCCACCCCTGTGGTATGTCTGATATCTCTGCCCTGCACTGTGAAAAAAGAGAAGGAATCATGTCAACAGAGTGCTGTGCCTTTCCTCCACAATGCTGGCTCCACCTCCTGTGGGGCGCCTGATGTTTCTGCCCTGCACTGTGAAAGGAAAGAAGGAGTCATGTAAACAGAGTGCTCCAGAACTGGTTTGGACTGGTAAAAGGCCCCTCTGCTCTCAGAGGACAAAGGATTTTGGGGCACAAGTATTGGGACCCCGATCCCAAGAATTTATATCACTTTTGGACAAACAAAAAGAAACCTTTGTTGAGGAGTGGAACCAGAAGAAACTGAGGAGAGACTATCCCTAAGCTGAAGTGATGCTTGGGGGATTGGCCTGCAGTGGTTGCCTGACTGCCAAAGAGAGGAGAAAGGGACTTTGTGTACTTTCATCTACTTGTAGGGATCTCCAAGGGCTTGGAACAGAGCTTACCTCCTGCTGAAGTCGCAGGGACTACATACTTCAACCTCCAGCTCCCCAGTGTTCCTTGGAAGTGCCTGCTGCTGTTTTGAGCCTTCTGAGGGACTGCATGTAGCAAGGAGCTGGAATCGCGACTCAAGAGGAAGAAGCGTGTCGCCGTTGCATCGTGGATGTCACCGCTGTAGCTGTCGTATTTTACCGCATCGAGAGAAGCGTCTCGCAACTAAGAGGAAGTGTGTCGCCGTCGCTGCTGCTGCCGTTGCATCGTGGATGTCGCCGCTGTAGCTGTCGTATTTGACTGCATCAAGAAAAGTGCCTCTCATCCACGGAGAAGCGTGCCGCCATCGGTGCTGCTGCCGTCGCATCTTGAATGTCGCCGCTGTAGTTGTCGCATTGTGCCGAAGGATCTCGTAACGTCGGAGAAGAGTGTCGTAGCCAAAGCTGTAGTCATCGCATTGCGCAACAAGGGTGTCGCCGCTGCAGCTGATGCATCGAATGGAGACTTCTCGCATCATCGGAGAAGCATGCCGCATCTGGAAGATATTCACGTCTTTATTTCTTTGCACTGGAACTTTTCCGCATTTCCATCGCTGCAACACTTTTGTAGTGGAAGCGCAACGCATCGAAAGGTACATTGACTCAAAGTGTCGCATTTTAAGAACTGAACAGAACTAAGCTAAAACTACCATTTTAAGTACAGTACTGTGGATTTTTGTCATTTATGGTCGTGTTAAATCTATATAAAGAATACTTATTTTTAATATACAACTTGTGTGGTGTCCATCTGTAGGGTTGTCACTTGATCACTGTATGTGGTCACAAATGCTTTACACACTGCCTCTGAGATAAGCCTGTCTGCTTGTGCCAAGCTACCAAGGGGGTGAGCAGGGGTTATTTTAGGAGTGTACCCCCTTTCCCTGACTAGAGGCAAGGGTCCCTATTTGTCACAAGTACCTACCTGTGCCAACTAGAGACCCCCAAATCTAAAATTGGACATTTTGAGTTTTGGGGCTTGGGTCGGTTTTGTTTGGGGAGAGGGGGGGCATGTTGTTTAGGTGGAGAGGGTGGGGTTATTTGTAAATAAATAAAGGGGAAACTATTGTTTTAATCTAAAAGCATGCCTGAAGTAGTTTCGTTTACGCTTACTTTACACTGCTGCCTTAAAGTTGTTTTACACAGCCTGTTTATTATGTGCTTGTTAGTTAAGAGAGAGCATAGCACTAGTTTATAGAGTCTAGACCTACACTTCTCTAACTATCTTGACCATTATGGGGAAAGCTGCCATGATGACCTATATTATGTACAACTACCGAGATAAAAAAGTAGCACTGAATGTATTTCTTACTAAGTTAAATTTCATCCATACTAGTAATCTTACCTGACTATACATGCAGCAGTATGAGAGGAGGCATCACAACTTCACAAATAAAAGTCCCACTTCCAGTTCCACCCAGGTGAGCTCTAACTGTAGGATTGATCTGAATGATTGATTGATTATCCATCATGGGTAACTAAATGGAAGTAGAAAGACTGAGTTAGTGGGTTATATATTTATCAAAGATTTACAAAGAATTGACACCACCTGAGTACTACGTGATGACACAATGAAAATGCATGACTGTAATAAAATGGACAAAATAGCAATACTAGTAAGATATGGCTAATGTGGAGCTAGCAGTATTATTTGTGAAATCCTCAAGTTATAAAAAAAAGGACTCAAAGTCTGGAGTGGACAAGCTTAGATTAGGCGACTATGGTTAGACAACACAAGGCCTGAATGATGATGATGATGACTGATGTTCTTCTTTCTATATCTAAAATATTGATGATTTTTAATATGAGGGTTGGTAATGGGTGGGAGGGGACTACTTCTTAGAAGATTCTACAGTAAGTTGGTTTTGGTTTCACCACATCTGTCCCACCAAATGTGCAATCCATTGATGGTGAAATGTAAGCCACACCTCACGAAATCACACAGCTCGGGGGAAGAGGGTTAGGAGTTTGATAAATGGATGGGTAAAAGGATTTGAAAAAATGTTTGACAAAGACAAACACTATAACACAAGAACAACATTTAACTGGGCAATAATCAGCAGCACATCATTCACCATCAATCTGTTGTTAGCAGGAAACAAAGGAATGGGTATTACAGAGGTCAGATAAATAAATTGAAAACAGTCCTTCTTCCACCGAGACCCAATTTATCAGATATCTAAGTTTCCTGTCTTCTAGGTTGGAGAGTGAACTGACCCACCCATTTCTCTTAGTTGATATGATTGTTAAAAGAAAAATTATATTGCATTGCAAAATTGGGTGTTGCATCTGCAGTCTCCTCTCTTTGGGGCTTGTCTGCACTCGTCCAGTAGGTAAGCAGGAGTGTTGTTGAGCTTAGCTAGCTTTAGTCTTTTATTTGTGAAGGAGACTAGACAAAGGCCTGTGGATTGTAAAAGAGAAACTGTATTTTAGAGTCAAGGAGAAGGACAAAAAGAAGGTAAGCCTCATGAGGAGTGTATCAAGAAGACTCAAAGGCAAAGCAAACAAAAATACAAGGGGGACTCAGAGAATCACTTTTGACACAAATCTAACACACACACACACACACAGCAGCAGCATTTCACAAATGCATCCCTCTCTATTCCACACAGCTGAGTACTAGGCCTCCTACTCATGGTTTACCCTTGAACTGAAGTCGATAGATACTGGATAACTTCTTGCTTCGAGCCGTTCACTTGGTAGTCCTGCAGCTCCCGAACTGAGTTCTTCCAAGATCCTTCATGAATCATGATGACCCAAGCAAGACAGACGTGGAGTGCACTGCTGTTGAAGAACAAGTAGAGAAACAGAATTGCAGTATTTTGCAAAGGTTTTTGTTTGTTAATTAAAATGACTGTTGTGGTCTCTGAAAAACCGGAAAAAAGTAGAACGCCCTGCAATTAATTAAATCTGGCTAAGAGTGAAAGGGCTGATCACCTACAGGAGAAAAAATGAGCACCCATCACTCAAGCCATAAACAATGCAGATCAGAAATCATTTCAAGAAATTTCCCATATTACAGTTCAACACACCCTCTGTCACTTTCAGCCTACACATCAATCATCACTCACAGCCACTCAATAATCTGATCACTTATTGGTGCAATGTTTACCTGTTCCACTCCAAGCACTGTGGTAGGTACACTCTCTTTCCTTTAATGCAAACAACAGATTGGAATTTGGCAGCCTTGTAAATAAAACGATTGTCTGGGGCAGCCATCCCAGATGATGAAAAAAAACAGAAGGATCATAGGAGTGGACCATACAGGTTAATTCATTTTTGCTAAGTAAGTTTGTGAAAGTCAATCACTAATATGGGAAAGATAATCATCCACCCCTCAGGCACCAAACATTGCAAATCAGTCTTCGCATGCAGGTTCCTACAATACAGTTGAACAGAATACCCTCCCTCACTGTCTGCCACCAAATGAATATCATCAATCAACTTAAATCATCACTCACACAATCAGTCACTCACAGTTGCAATAGTTGAAGTTACCTCTTCCAGTCCAAGCACGGGCCATAATTATTGATTGGAATGAAATAGAATTGCACAATGTGAAACCAGAAATCCTAGAATCAATCCAGGTTTCCCCACCTGGCCAAATTAGGTGATCCTTGGCAATTGTTTTATTTCATTTTGCCTCCTTTTTCCTCATTATCATATATAAGAGAACCTTGAAATACATGCATTCAGGATATGCACTGTTCAAAAACTTCTCTTGTGTTTGATTTAAGAAACTATATTGTCCATGTATAAGAACAACCAAAGCCACCCAGAGGGTTCGATGTGACAACTGCCTTCCCTCTAAGCTCACTATTGGCCTTGTAGTAGGGTGGGAGCAGGCATGAATGTTTCTTCATTATTTGTTGAAAACTATCACTTAAAAAAGGATTACTTCTCAATACACTGACATAATCTGATGTACTAAGGTGAAATACTTCAGCATGTTAATGAAATACACCGTTTTTTTCATTTTTAAGATAATTTGTCATATTTTTAAACATTTATTGCAAGATGTCTTAAAAAATTTATGTTTCTAAAGTTATCTGCTGCATCATACCTTATTTGCTTGTTTTTTTTTACTTCAGTAAATTGTAAATAAATGCTTGCCCGTTTATTTATTATATCGCTTAAATGTAGTTCTCTCTCAAGTAAAATGTAGTCCAGTGCGGTCGTTCAGCAGGTGGCCACATGCGAAGGTCAGCAGGGCCGCATGCGCCCCAGGGCCATACTTTGAGTATCACTGATCTACACCATTAAGGGCAGTATGTACTTGTTCTGACTTGTAAGTCTGGATAGAAATATCCTCTATTGTCTACATAAGTCCATTTTGTTAAAAGTTGTGGTTCTCTTGGATCCGTATTACACATTTGTTTCAGACTTTATTTTCAGTCTTACAACATCAAAACAAAGTGGCAATTCTTTATCATGAATGCAATTACAATATAACATTGATCAACTCCAAGGCAACAGACTGAAGTCAATCATTACTCCACACAGTAGCCAAAATGACTCTTAAAATCTTACATATAATAATGAGTATGGGTATTTAAAAGAATGTTACAAACATGATAGTGCACCAGTGGATTACAATGTACAGTGTGATACTTCAGAGGTAGTTTTGGAGCGGTGCCCATATATCTCTTGGGTGGGATGCTGGTGGTAGTAATTCACTGTATACAGTTGCATGTCTGCTGCAGGTAGCCAGATCCTTCGGCCAGTTGGCATAAGTTGGTACAGTCTTATGTTGCCAATTCATGGTTATTCTACACTTGCCTAGCAGGACAGCAAAAGCGATCAATTTGCAGGTCGATTTAGTGATATCCTTTACATATCATAGAGTGGCACAATGGGCGATCTGTAATTCCATACGGGTGATACCTCATATAGTTGCCCATATTTCTTTCCATTATACCAGAAGCTCCTGATAGGATTTCACTGACTTCGAGTGTCATCAATACTCAAGGTGAGGGTCAGTTGGGATAAGGAGCTCAACTATTTCCCTTCAATGTAAACATCTCCACTTCCTTTATACTGCTGTTTAACATTTTCTGTCTGTTTATGAGCAATTGTATGACACATTTCCATCATTTATTGGGGTCTCAAGGTAGTAGCCAATGGGCTACTATCCATAGGGTGACTACACCCTTAGGGTGCTCACCCCACATGGGGGAGTGGGCACAATCCCTGAACCTGACTGGAGGGTGACTGCCATTTGCAAAATGGCAGGCACTGAAAAGTGGGCTTCACCTCGCCTCCCCCACCTGAGGGGTGGGATTGGCAGAGGTGGGAACACCTTCTGGGCTGTTCTGATATTTCCCGCCTGTTTTCCCACTGAAAAAGGGGGTGAGGCAGGAAGGGGGCCTGCTCCTGATAGCAGGAGAGGCTGGGTGCCACTTTGCAAAGGTGGCAAGGCCTTTGAAGCTCCCCTGCCACAGATGGCTCTACCTGACCGGGGGAGGTGTGAACACCTCGCCAGGAAAGGCTTTGTTTCTGGGCCCAGGAGTTGAAGGCTCTGATCCCAGGGGTACATAAACTTGTCTTGTGATGGCAGACTGGTGTTCACCAGTGAGGAACCCACCAGCGGTTGGTTTGCTTCAGGGGTCCCCTTTAGAAGGGACCCCTGAGTCTCAGGATTCAGTAAAGCATTTATGGTGCTAGGAAACTCGTAATGAGCAGCTTCTAGAATACATACTCAGGATGACTGTACTGGGCACAATATCTAAGAATGGCCTTAGATGTTATAAGGACCTATCTGCAACTGCAGATAGGTCCTCACATGAGGTATACAGCACCCTGCCTTCTGGGTGACTTAACTAGGCCTCATGCAGTGCTGGGCAGGCTTTGCCCATAGGGATGTGTGCCATGTCGACTTTTCATTTTTAGCTGCACCACAATACCCAGGCTACAATGGTGGTGATGCCTGTTTTTGGTGAGAGGTCACTGAGGAAGGCATAAAAGATGCTGCATCCCTCAGTGGCCTTTCCCTGGCTGCCATGCCCTTGGTACCATACATACCCCTTACAAGGAGCTTGTAGGTAGGCCAGAGTTGTGCCAACTGTGGAAACAATGGTACTGGTTAGGGAAAGAATAGACACCCTGGGAACCTGATTGGCAGGGACCCAGGCACACACAGTCTAATTGCATCAGGTAGCTGGCAAAACGTTAGGGGTCAACCCTGCAGAAAGGGCACTTTCCCACACATGGTGATTCATTATCCAGGGACTGTGGTGTACCAGATAGTAATTACCTGCCATTAGTTCCGTTTTAGACATAAAAAATAACACCTTAAACATGCCTAGTTTTAAAACTGATCTTATCCTTGCTTCTCAAATGTGGTAATGAGCCGGCCTCAAACTTCTCATCAAAAGATGAAGGAGCAAAGGCATTGGGATAACTAAGGGTTAGGTGTAACAGCGCATAAAGTCATCTCAAATTGCGATCAGTATTTTTCCTACCTCTGTGGACCCAACTATGTACAAATTTGAAATCTGAACGAGTTAAAATTATTATTCATGAGGTAGGTCACTAATAGCGACTTGATTGTACACAATCACAGGGGTAATGATCTACAATTATTATTATTTTTTTAAATCAACCAATTTTCCTTAAAGTAAATGGGGCTAAACTCATATCAATTAGGCTTTTGAAAGGGACAATCCCAATATTCCCTTCCAAGTACTGAATTAATATGGAGTCCAAACACATTTTAGAAAGCCATTGAAATATTAATGATTACTAAAATGGGTTTAGTAAATAGTAAAAAACATTTCTGCGGGTGTACACAGCTTATTGGACTGTTTGCGACCATAAAAAACATTTATACATCTTGCTTAATTTCTTCACAAGATCAGACAGTTTGATGAAGCTGATGAACCAAAACTACAATTGTCCCAGGATCTTGTCTTCTCACTACATTTTGATGAGTGAACCAAAAGACTGGGTTCAGTCTTCAAAGACATAATATCCAATGCGCTGAAACTTTGAACTGGGGTGGCGAAGTGAGCTAAAGAAAGATGATGGATTGAACCCAGATCGGTGACTGAGGGTGAGTGTCTGAAAGGTTCCAGCGCTCCATCCATCATCTCTTTGTGTTTGCTTTGTTTGCCCTACGTTGGCAGGGTATGTCCAGATGTGTGTCCCTTGCTCACTTTGCCACTGGATTCATGCTAGCTTGGCTGATGAGGGGCGGTACCCCGAAACCGGTCTCAGGAAGCTTGTTTACGGTCCAGGGAGGACCTGGTTTGGAAGTTCGGGCTGGACTGTTCCCACGAGGAATAGGCTCAAGACTGATTTGCATATAGCTGTGTCTGAACTTGTGTGGTGGAGTGGGCTAAAGAACAAATATGGATTCACCCTAGATCAGGGACTAGGGGTGAGTGTCTGAAATGTTTCAGCGTTCCGTCCATCATCTTCTTGGAATCAATCTACATATTTGCCAATCTGTGACTACAGAACAGGTGCTCAGATAGGCCAAACATCTGTACTAGGTGTAGCATCTGTCTTGGAAAGTTGTCTTTGTAGTGGTTGTTACATCTGCACATTGGGATAGAGGGAAGCAGGCTCTTTGCTCTAAATAACCTCGGGAAGCGTTCCATCAGAAAAGTCCCTTTGAATACTTTACCTGAACTTCCTCCATAAAGTCATGTGATAAATTACATATAAATCAGAGTAATAACTTTGGCTATCTTTCAAAATGGTCTTTCGCTATCAGCAAAGTCATTTCAAAGCTGCAAATATAAAAGTGATTCCCTTTTATGCTTACCAGAACACAATTGATAAGCAAGTCCAAAGAACATTTTCTCAATTGTGGTTCCACCTGTGCATGGTTACCAACGCCTAAATAGACCGTTGCCCTCCTGGTAGCATCATGCCTGGCACCTTATTATCAACAGGCAAACTAATACCTTGCAAAAAATATCTGGGGCTAGGTAAAATGGAAATGTTTAGCACAGTGTAATACAGCCCTTATTAAAGATGTCTCCAATGCAGAGCTATGTAGAGCATCAAGCTAGAAATCAGTCCAGACATTTGCAAAGCCCTACTTTCTATTTCCTAAATTTTGAGTCCAGAAGAGAAGCGTACCAAGCTATGAAACAGATCTGAGTAGAGTATAGTAGTTACCTTTGTCTGACCTCCAGAGGTCACAATAGGCGGCCATTCAGCTGCCAAACCATTGCCCTCTGGTGTAGTATGGTCAGCCTGGATGCACAAAGGCAGAGGGCAGTCGGTTTTCTTGTTGTGTTTTTTCTTCATGTAAGTCTGCTCTGCTCATTTCCCCACTTTCTTACATAGGAATATCCTTGCAAACCCCCACAACTTTCACTAAAGGGTGGTAAAGTTAGAACAAAAAATTAAAAACTCCTTAAACTGTCCAGTTGTGGTCAATGACACCAACTCCATGCCAGTACCACTGAAATTAATGCTTGTTCCCATTATAATTTGGGCTTGGGAGTGTTGTGGGTTTTTACCCTTTACTTCTAATCATAATGTTCGTCAATGAAAAAACTATGTTAGCCACATTTTAGGGGTTGTAATTTAAAACACAAACAAGCACAGGATGTAGCATTTGGGGCTAGATGTAGGTAATTTTAATTTACCAATTCGAAAACACCGAATTTTACAGATTCGGTATTCTCGAATCGGTAAAAGGAATTCATTATTTACCACCAACTAATAGTTGGTGGTAAATAACGAATTTACCACCAACTAATAGCTGGTGATAAATAACGAATCCTTAAAGCCCAGAAGCACTGTTTACAGTGCTTCCTACATCTCATTTGTCGATTCGGTAAATACCGAATCGGTAAATGATGATCCGGTAAATACCGATTTGTTATTTATCGAAACCGGTAAAAAGCCTCCTACATAGGAAAAGTCTATTACCGGTTAGTAATGGCCGAAATCGGCCATTACCGACCGGTAATAGCCTACCTACATCTGGCCCCATGTCCCTTAGTCCCCTTCAAATGTGTAATTAAGGTAGCATATGAAGTTTTTGAATTTTGAAAATAAGACCTTGAAATCCAGCAGCTATGGGCAGGGAGTTCATCTACAGCAAGTAAGGGACAGCCTCAGCCATTCTGTAGGCCTATAAGGGGGAGAAGACAGGGCCAACAAAGTTTCAGCCAATGCTTTAAAATGTGTATAAAAAAGTTGGTGGGGCCTTAAAAACGGATGTGGCTTGAGAGTTACTAACACGAAGAGTGGGCTATGTCATCTATGCCTGTAAAGTAGCATCCTGTGTTTGATAATCCGCTAAATAGGGTTTCACTGTACAAAGCATCGTCAAAATCAGAAGGGTATTTTATTTAATAGTTTATATAGCGAATTTACGTCCATGGCCAAAAGCAATAACACAAACTTTACAACATAAGCTGCAGAAAACTCCTCTCTTTAAAGAACACTACATCACAGTGCATTAACTGTCCACACCCAGCTACCTCTCCTATCACTCACTGACTTGTGCTTGTCTCTGACCATGGACAGCACTCTGCTGCCTTTTGGTTAGGTTCACACTATTCAAATACCTTATACATGCATAGATGCATACATGAGAGACAGGCGCGCAACACCCATTGGACTCAAAGGGCTTCAGCCCCCCGTTGTGTGTGGCAACCCGGGATGAGACAGCTTCCCAGGCACACACACAGCCGCACCCGAGCACTTCACAGGTCTTTAAAAGACCATTTGCATATTAATGAGGCCTTGCTGTTGTTTCACCCCCTTCTAAGAGCCCCTGCAGCTCCACTCTGCCAATTGCTTAAAGATTCAGCCCCCCCGAAATGTGGCTCTAGTTGCACCTCTGATGAGTGACAATATATTAGCTATTGAATCGAAATGAAATCATGCTTTAGTCACTGTGTCACAAAAGGGGTGTTTGGTGACATTGTGTTGCAGCTCTATCATATGACAGGCAGGAAGGTAGGGTTTGTTTTCTTGACTGTCATAAATAGAGGGCCTCACAGGTCCCTTAGTCAATGTCCTTATTTTGGCTTTGCCAGCAATTGATTCTGGCTGGCTCTGGCCTCTGGCACTAACTACAGCAGAGAAGTAGTGGAAGTAGTCATACAGCACTGGTATGATCCATACGGACCTGGGTAATCTGCTAGGCCTAGAGATCTGTAAGGCAGATGCTGTGAGCACTATACAAGGGTACTGTGCTTTCCTGCCTCCAGTCCCACAAGGTTTGCGTTTAACCACTTCCATGCGTCGGACGGCGTCACTGTGGGCGTGAGTGTCTCATCTGCGCATGCGTCAAATTTGCCCACACCGCGGCGGAATATCCGCAGCGGCAAAGCGGTTAAAGGGCTCAAGAAACAATATTTATGTACACAATATCAGAAAATAACTATCGTTAACAAAAATAATGGCTTCCTATACTTAACATAGAAAATTACAAATGTTGACAACAAAAATAAGGATGTTATAAATATAGGTTTTTACGAATATTGAAAATAAAAATATCAGAAACATGTATTTCGTAACCTTTAAATAAACCTATAAGTAGTCAAAAATATTGCTCACGCAATATTGGCTATATTAATATCGGCAACATAATTAAATTATAATTACAAACATAAAAATAACAACCTTTTAAAAGAAACAAAATTAAAAAAGGCATTAACAAAAACATCTAAACATATCTTTTCAACATAATATGCAAATAACATGAATGAAATAAATATAAATCATCTAAAATTAAAATAAATACATCAAAATAATCATTAAAAAAGTATTTCTAACAACTAGAAACATTTAAACATTATTTAAACATTATTTAAAATATATATAAATATATATTATATAAATAGATGAACATATATTTGCGTATATGAAGTGAGCAAGGCGGAGGCTTCCGCCGAAACGCGTCTGTAGCAGCTTGATGGAATAAAACTTTTACTTGAGTCGAATTCACGGTGTCAGTGCCATCCTTGATCGTGAGTGAAAGCGGATTGGTAACCAATATATATATATATATATATATATATATATATATATATATATATATATACATATATACATATATATATATATATATCTCGCCGAAGCTCCTTACAGCTGCTTCGTACCTTCGCAGGACGCAGAACAGAAAGAGCACGAGCCACCAAGCTTTAGAATGCCTTCAGTTTATTTGCCTTCAGTTACAGGTAAATGCTGGCAGACATACATATACACACATATATATATCAGTTCAAAGGAGCTCCTTCCGAGGTACTGGGACCCGTGAAGGTTGGCGCATATTCCGGTGGAGCAAGCCGGCACATTCCAAATCCAACAACAAGTTTAGCGATGATCATGAGCTCTCAGGAAGAATAGGCAAAACAACGAATTGCAATATCCAGGTTTAATCCACACAACGCGTTTCGGCAGAAAGCCTTGACACGTGAAACGCGTTGTGTGGATTAAACCTGGATATTGCAATTCGTTGTTTTGCCTATTCTTCCTGAGAGCACATATATATACACACACACACACACACACATATATATGTATATGTGTATATATATATATATATATATATATATATATATATATATATATATATATATATATATATATATATATATATATATATATATATATATATATCTCACAGAATGTTCATACTCCATTCTATTACTTCTACTGTATCTGGTGGTATCTGCCAGTTGTTTCATCCCTTCCTCTACACTAAACAGCACTCGTGAACAAAGGACAGGGTCCCGAAACACGTCGAGTTGCCATATAAGTTTCCGAATAAAGAACAACTGATTTATAAGCTATTTTGTTGTCCGTGGCTGCTGTTTCCTGGTGGAGTTCGACAGCGAGTGGTTTGATATATATATATCTATATATATATCTATATATATATTCACTGAAAAAACCATAGGTTATAGACCATATATAGTTAGGAATTAGCATTTAAAAAACCTTATTTTACTCACACAAAACCATTGAAATTCCATATATAGTTAGTTGCACTAACTATATATCGCGCACCCGCAATCCACTGCTGATGATGTCACATATTACATCATTCATGACATGGTCAGTGACATCACTGATGACATCACTGATGACATCTCAAATGACATCACTGATGACATCACTGATGACAACATCCAGTGACTGTATGTTTCTGTAAAGTTAAAATGTGTCTTACATATTGAAGAATGAGTGGAAGTATAAGTGTCTGGACACAGGATTTAGTAGGTGCATGACTGAATGTATGAGTGAGTGATTAAATGTGTCTCACTGAGTGCATGGGTTAGTGACTAAACTGTCTTAATTTGTGCATCGTTATGTCTGTTGTTCTGTAAACTGCTGCATGTGTTGATCAGTAGCTATATGATTAACTATATGGGTTATTGATTGATTGTCCAAGTATTTGTATGGGAGACTGAGTGTGTGTGTGGCTGGCTGGGAGGTGTGTGACTCTGTGCAGATCAATGTGTACTTGTATCAATGATTGTATAAGAAAGTAAGTATGTGTTAGTATATGTTTGAAAATGTAAGGTGCTCTATGTTTAACTGTATAGACAAGAAAATGGAAGTGTGATTGATTCTTTACAGGACTGACTAGGTGTGTGAGTAACTCCATGGATGAGTGGCAGAGTGTGAGTGTCTGTATAGGTGTATGAGTGCATATGATAGTGTTGTAAAGATGAGTGATTGTATGTATGAATGATTGTATGGGTGAATGAGTGAATGTGTGTGTAGACGTAGGAATCAGTGAGTGCGTATGTAGTAACTAGTATTGGTGTGTCAATGGTTTCAAAAATTATACTCTGTATTTAACACTGGGTGAAACAGAGGTTATATTAAAATGTGAGGAGATGCATTGTATTGTCACATGAATGATATCATCAGTGATGTGGTCATTGATGTCAAATGAGATGTCATCAGTGATGTCATCAGTGATGTCATTTGAGATGTCATCAGTGATGTCATCAGTGATGTCACTGACCATGTCATGAATGATGTAATATGTGACATCATCAGCAGTGGATTGCGGGTGCGCGATATATAGTTAGTGCAACTAACTACATATGGAATTTCAATGGTTTTGTGTGAGTAAAATAAGGTTTTTTAAATGCTAATTCCTAACTATATATGGTCTATAACCTATGGTTTTTTCAGTGAATTTTCAAGGTTTTGTAAATGCTAATTAATAACTATATATGGTCTATAACCGATGGTTTTTTCAGTGAATTGTCAAGGTTTTGTAAATGCTAATTCCTAACTATATATGGTCTATAACCTATGGTTTTTTCAGTGAATTTCAATGGTTTTTTAATAGCAAATATCATAAGCTGTCGAATGTCAAGTACGTGGTAAGTAAAAACATTTTTGTGTTTATGCACACTGATCTGCTTTGAATGCTGCCCCCCCCCCCCCTCATTTCTATTAGGAGTACTCTCATCCGGATCTCGGCGCCCCACTGCAGATGAAGTGCCTCCACATGGAGGGAGAGACTCGTTTGCGCCGCCTCCCCCCCGCTTCTCAGAACTCTCAACTATGACACCACCTCGGTGCCATCCGGATCTTGGCGCCTTGTGCTGGTTCCGGCCTATTCACACATCGGTCCGCTACTGAGGCCACCTCACAGGCCAACGGGGCACCCCACGCCGACTTTCGGCGCAGCATTGTAGGATGGCCACACCAGTGCGGCAACTTGCTGGACACCACCTCGGTGCCATCCGGATCTTGGCGCGTTGTGCTGCCTTCGGCCTATTCGCCGCAAGTGCGCACGCAACTCAGCTGCATAGCGAGTGAAACACCAAGGGGCTCCCCACTGCAGCCGAGGAACCTCCATCTTGGGGGCGACGCACAGCATCACATTGCTTTCCAATGCAATCAGATCCTCAAACAGCCCCCACTGACTGACGCGAACTTACAGGCCAACGGGGCGCCCCACGCCGACTTTCGGCGCAGCATTGTAGGATGGCCACACCAGTGCGGCAACTTGCTGGACACCACCTCGGTGCCATCCGGATCTTGGCGAGTTGTGCTGCCTTCGGCCTATTCGCACATCGGTCCACTACTGACGCCGCCTCACGTGCCAACGGATTTTCTACGCTTTTTATAGCCCTATGCCGCATAACAGGTCATGTGACTTGTTTATAAAACTTTTCATTGGTTCATTTTACTTTTGGTTTCCTAATGATGGAAGGCTTGATCATATGACCTAAAAATAACACTTTTCATTGGATTAAAACATTTTTTTTTCCCAAGCGATGAAAGCCCCACCTTGTTTCTGGATGTTTCAGACTGAAGCTGGCGTCAGCATGAAAGCACCACCATCTCGTGGCTCCGTCGTGGTCATTCCGCGAGCAATCATGGCAGCCGCTCCCCACCGGAAGCCTGCAGGAGTCGGGGGTCCCCAAGACTTTTGTAGAATCTTCAAGGCCGAGGGGACGCTTTCGAGAATGGGGTCCGAGACCTAGCAGACAAGCGTCCGAGTTCCAAGGTGTCCCAGGGCCATTTCAGTGGAGCAGGCCCAAAAAGGAAAGAGCCTGCCGCCATTTTGAGAGTCCTGTGGCAGCCGCCTATCGCTGCACCGCAAGAGTGGGCGCAACTCAGCTGAATGGCGGATTTTGGCACAGTGTACCTAAAGCGGGCGGAATGGCAACTGAAACGGTAAAGGGGCGCCCCACTACAGCAGACGAGCCTCCACCTGGGGAGGCCCGTTCACGCCGCCTCACCCCCCCCCCCCCCCGGGGCGCCCCACGCCGTTTTTCGGAGCTGCATTGTAGGATACCAAAAACCAGTGCGGCACCCAGGTAACATCACCTGGGTGCCGTCCAGAACTCAGCACGTTGTGCTGCCTTGGGACTATTCGCACAAAACACAGCTACTGACCATTGTTGCTTCTTTTTTCAAAAAAATGTTTAAATGTATTTACTGTTTTTGTTGCGTTGTATATATTTATAAGTTATTAAAGTTTTATAATCCTACTACTTTGTTGGAGTGCTATATATTTTTAATGTGACACATAATTGTAAAAACTTTGATGTACAAAGAGGCATCCCTGGAATCTTCCGCTTCAGGCTCGGTCCCCTCCCCAATCACAATACAGGATGGTTTTCAGATAGTAGGAACGCGTGTGGTGTGACGGATCTCATCGGGTGGGGGCCTTGATCTACTGTAACTCCTTTGAAGAGGGGTGATTCTTTACAGCTGGGGCCATAAACTACATCTGCAGGGCTAGGTGATAGCCTGGGACCGGCCTGGACAATCGGACACAGAGGAAGAGGAGTGTCAGAGGGTGCGGTAGTGAATAGGGCGTAAGGGAGGTGTCGGGCGGGCACAGGGTGTGATTCTCAGGGAAGAGCAGCGCAGATGGGGGGAGGTTTATTGCCCATGCATAAGACAGAGAGCGGGGGTGACCAGTGCCTGGGGGAGATGCTTGCGAGGGTGGGGAGCCATGCTAAGGATCGACAGCGTGCAGAGAGTGGGTCTGGTCAAGGCATCTAAAATGGCTGCCGTGCACGACAAAAGTGTGGCATTTGAAAAAAGGCAAGATGGCGCAGACAATGTTTATCAACACTTCCTGATTTCCTTCGAATCGAACGTTAACAGACGTTATCTCTCCCACACTACCGGTCCCCCTGGGCTTAAATGCCGAGATGGTAGGGACTGCATCCCATGGAGATAGGCCGAGACGTCACTCAGCAGAAAAAAAAAAAAAAAGTCTATAAACATACAATAAGTTAAAAGTCAATCATTCTTGTTTCCTTGTAGTACGCTCCTCTACCGAGAGACAAGATGGCGGCCGCTACGGACTGTTTGGAATGTTTACAGACACCGGAGAGCCAATCAGCTTCGCTTCGCAAAGCTCCGTAACGCGAAAAGTACGCGAAACGGAGCGCTACCCGGGAGGCTGTCACAGATATATATCTTTTTTTGAACGTTAATTTCTCAAAATCCACTGGAGCACATATATTGAGACCTAGCAAAGGCACATCGGGCTACCGGTCCCTACAATTTTGCCAAGTTTCGTGCAAATCCATTCAGCCGTTCGGGCTAAAAGTGAGGCCAACCGCCCTATGGAAATTAACATGGGAAAAACGCGTTTTGGGACCCCCTTTTTTCTCGGCCCCCCCTTGACGAACCCCTCCCCAAATTTTCAGGGGCTGCTCAGAAACAAAATGTTCCATTTTCCTGAAAATTTCAGCCAATTCCGTCCACAAACGCCAAAGTTATTAGACATAGAATTTTCAAAAGTCCCATAGAGAAAAAATCCTAACTATATATACCTACTGGCGACTGCCAGTAGGTAATACATATATATATATATATATATATATATATATATATATATATATATATATATATATATATATATATATATATATATATATATATATATATATGGATGCCTACTAGGACCCCCAATGCCCTCAAAAAATTATTATTATTTTTTTTTAACCACCTGGTCCGCGTACGTTCACCAACTCCGCCAAAAAAGAAAAAAATCCCGGTCTGCTTTTTTAAAAATTAGCCCCGGGTGGACCAAAATGATAAAAAAAAGTGTGGGGGGGTCCCAAATCCCCCTCACTGCCCCGGGGACCGCCAGCCCCTGGGACAAAGTAATTCCCTTCAAGGCGAGAAGGATCATGGTACAGGTCTTAATTCTCTCACGGCTGGACTACGGGAACGCGCTGTACCTGGGTGCCCCACAGGCAATCTTACAAAGACTCCAGGTGATCCAGAACAGCGCAGCCCGCCTTCTGCTCTAAATCCCCCGGAGAAAGTCGGCAAAACCCGCCCTAAGGACGCTGCACTGGCTCCCGATCCGGGCCAGAATCCAGTTCAAATCCATGTGCCTGGCTCATAGAGCCATGTGGAAAACTCGTCCAGCCATTTCACACTCCCTGATTATGCCCTATCAACCCTCAAGACACCTCCGTTCCAGCTCAGCCTTCCTTGCCACCACCAGGAAAGTCCACCGTGCCAAGTGGGGTGGTCGCTCTTTCTCCCTGAATGCCTCAAACCTCTGGAACTCTATGTCCCCCTCTCTGCGCAGCGAACCAAACATACTGGCCTTCCGCAAGCTCCTCAAAACCCGCCTTTTTCGCAATGTGCCTTAATTTGATTTGCCGTCCCCATGCAGTCCGCAAGCGCTACGAGGCCTCAGGGTAGAAACGCGCTATATAAATATAATTTCATGCATTCATTCATTCAATTATGATTGCGGGGGGGCATAGAGCCCCCCGCAGCCCCGGGGACCGCCACCCCCCAGGCTTTGTTATTAGTGATGGGGGCCCTCTAAGGCCCCCTGAGCCCCGGGGAGCACCACCCCCTGGTCTTTTATTCTAAGTGTGCGGGGGGCATGAGCCCCCCCTCAGCCCAGGGAACCGCCACCCCCGGGGCTTCTTTTTAAAAAAAAAACCTGTGTGGGCGGGCTCAAGCCCACCCACACGCCCCGGGGACCTCCACCTCCCCGGGGCACTAATATGTAAAATAGGGGGGTCCGTGACGGACCCCCTAGCCCGAGGACCACCACCCTCCAGGGCTTTTCTATGTTGGGAGGCGGCTGTGCGGCCCCCCTCCTGGAGCCTTGTGCGGCCCTGGAGACTGCCACCTCCCCAGGGCCGGCTCCTACAGTGTCCCGGGGTGCCTACCCCGGGGACACTGCTGTTTGTTATGGTAGGGTGGGAGTCTCGCGGCTCCCGCCATACCATAACAAACTGCTTTTCGTCAGAGAGAGCAGCATGTTAGCTGCTCTCTCTGACAAAAGCAATGCCGGCTCCCGAAGGACGCGGGGAGCCGACTGGGACCGTGGGGGCTTTGGGGCTTCCCCCACGGTCCCCAACATTTTATTTTAGCCTCGGGGGATGGGGTCTCCGGGGATTTAAAAAAAATAGTAATAGACTGTATTTTTTTTTTACGATAGATTTACCGTACGTGTACCATGCTCGTACGTACGACGTACGGTGCAAAGTCTGTAAAACGTCCCATAAGCGTACCTAAGGTAGAAAAAGTAAAATATTTTTAGATATTTATGAAGTGTATGTGTTTATATGTTGGGTGGCTCTAAAAAGAGCCCTTGCGTTTATTGGGAGATTTTAGTACCTACAGTAAGTACCGGATGGGATGTACTTCTACATAGCTGAAGTAAGAGAACGTCCATGGTATACATAAGTTTGTAAAAACGGTTTGTATCTTTTAAACATTTTTCAAGAAATTAAGAAAAATATATACAGAGTGTACCTGTATTCTTTGCATTTAACTGCAACACATTAACTACTTTGGTAAGGTGAATAGATATATTTCTATAGTGATAAAAAATGACTGGTTTGAAAATGTTTGAAGAAATAAAACTAAAAATTCATATAAGCTATTTCATTTATATAATCATATAAAGTAGTTGAGAATGTTTTTTGTATAATATTTTTTAAATAGAAAAATAGTTGATAAAGTGTTTATCTTTTTCTACAAGGAATAACAACATTAAAAAATTTACTATGGAAGAAGAACAGATCAATACGGAAATTAGTTTTGAAATTAGTAACACTTTGATTGAAGATCTAAATATACCTTTCATGGGCAGCGAGAATGATGATGAAGGTATTGCTGCTGGAGATGTCACCTGCGATTTTTTAGACAAAATATTGGATGATGATTTTACTCAAGCATTAGACGACATCGAGTTTCATGAAATGACATTTGAAATTGATCATCCAGAAAATGAAATTTCAGACGAAGTGATGTTAGAAGCTCTATTAAATTATGAAATGTTACAGGAATAAATGTATGATTTAAAATTAAAAATGGTTTGAGAGACTGTTCTTGTAGAATTTTAATCATTCAGGTAGTATCTAAGTACTCATGGTGGAAAGTGAACCTTAGGACATGTACTACTTCAAATTTCTATTGATTATGTATACACTCTTCTATGTACTAGCAAAGTTGTGTTTTATAGGTTGTATTACTAGGTCTATATTCCTCTCTCTCTCTCTCTGTCTCCCTCATTCTCCCTTTCTGTTTGTCTCTCATAATTTTCTTCTTTCTCTGTCTCCCTTCCTCTATCTGTTTCCCTCCTTCTGTCTGTTACCCTCTATGTTCATCTCTATCTGTCCATGTCTTCCTCCCTCTGTCTCCCTCTCTGTATCTCTATCTGTCTCTGTCTGTCTATGTCTCTATCTCTCTGTCTCTGTGTCTGTTTCTATCTGTATCTGTTTGTCTCTGTTTTTATCTTTCACCTTCCTTCCCTTTGTCTCTCTGTTTGTCTATCTCCCTCTTTCTCTGTTTATTTCTGTCTCCCTTCGTCTTTCTCGCTGTTTACCTTTCTCTTGCTTGCTCTCTAACACTTTCTTACTCTCTTTCCGTCTGTGTCACTCAGTCTCTCTGCCTCCCTCTCTCTCTGTTGCTACAAGGTCGCAGAGAGGGAACCCAGCATGTTTTGCAATTTTCTTCCAGCAAGAAACCCTCCCTTAAACCCAAGTGAAGTTGAGTTCTAAACTGGTCTCTACCTTGAAAGGGGTTTACTAGACCCTTTGCAAGAGCAGATATCTGGCATGTAGAGCACTAACACAAGAAAAGCCAAGCCTTGATCCATATGCAGAGCATTTCTTCAATAGGGTTTACTCTTGCTAAATTGTGTACAGTTTTAACTTACAACACAACATGAATATTCTACCATCAATAAATAAGAGAGCAAGCAGAGAGACCGTGTCTTGAATTTCCAGAGAGCAGCCAAGGAACGTGTCTCAAATTGTTCTATGCAGAATAGCTCTGGTGTGCACTAAAAGTGAAGATAAACTATGAACGCATGGACACACATTTTTAACTTGGCATGCATACTGTACATCTAGCTTCTCTGCAAGAGGCTTTCCTGACTTTGCTGAGCGCAGGTAGTTGAGGCCTAGGTTAAGGCTTTGTTTTGCAAGTTTGAGACACTGAAGGAATTTCCACTAAAGGAATTGTAGAGCCCCAATTTGCACTGAAAGCTTTTAGTGAACTTTTTTTGTGGCTAATAGACAGGCGGCATTTCCCTTCCTCTAGCCTGGAGATGAGAGTTCCCCAGGGAAGGCGTAAGGAAGGTGCAACAGGGAAAAATAGTTTTATTTCTCTTCATTTTTTCGTTTTCTATGTGTGCTGCTTTCTGTAGTTCTGGTGTTCTATGAGGCAAAAATGGCACAGATATGTAATGTATCTGTGCTGTGAAGATGGTGCATTGCTTGACTTGCATTGGAAGTGCAATGCAGCTCCAGGAATGTTCTTTCGGCCCTATGTTCATAATGCTGTGTCAATCCTTACACCTGCTTCAAACAGGTGCAGGGTTTTGACGCAGTATAAGCCGAAAAGTGACTGAATCAAATCTTTTAGATTTCACTTAGTTACTTTTAGGAGGCGTTCCTGCGCCAGAACACCCCCCACCTGTGCAGGAAAGCCTCCTTCTGGCGCAGGCCTTTACAATGTGACACACCTTCCAATTACGTCACATTGTAAATAACATACACCATGGCACATCTTTTCCACCACTGCTGCATCACAAAAGTGATGAAACGGTTGTGTAAAAGATGCACAAGGGTGTTGTAAAACCGCCCCTGATACATACAAATTCATCCAGGCAGTTTCACCAGTGGTGCAAATTGAAGCATAGACTTGTAACATATTTCTGTGCACATGTTACATTCAAGTGCTTCAGAGGTACTACAGTATACTATAGGTAAACACCTTATAGATTTATGCTGTAGCACATCCTTATAGTTGTGCACTTTCACATTCACCATACACTACTAATGTATTCATTCATTCATTTATGAACTATACATTAATTCTGACAAAGTTTTACACACTAACATACAAATATAGTTTTTTTTTTTGACCAGAGGAGGTAGTTGTGAAAAGAACTGTTTTTTTTGTTTTTGTTGTTTTATATTATTTTTGTAGTTTTTTGAATTTTTGTTTTTTTAAACCAAAGAAATTGAACTTTTTAAGCCAAAAAACTGTGCACCAGGAACAGAAAACAACAAAAAAACAAATTAACAACAGCAGTTGTGGCTCCTCTTCTTCAGAAGAATGAACTCAATGGATTGTTGTCCATACGCTATTGGTTGATTGCAAATGTTGCAATGAACTCTCAGATCTCTAAATTCCGGTTGGATGCTGGGAATCATAGTGCACGGTAGTGGTGGTGGTGGTGCACTTGATGTGCTTGGCACAGCAGAGCCCTGCTCCTCCTCCAATCTTCAGGTTACTTGTCTCGCCCAATTGTTGGGATGTAAGTTTTTACCTTGGTGCACCATGCTTGCAGTCCCAAAAGAATATTTTTTATTTGGGTTACCCCTGGACAAAGTACTGCCACAAATTTTACATTTCACCTTAGGTGCGTTAACTTTTTTTTCTCCTTCAGGGTAGGTGAAATTATGGGCTCCTTTCTTTTAGGTTGAGGCTCCTCCTGAACAAATTCTTCCTCTGAGGAGTGCTCTGAAGAAGAGTCATTTTGAGCCATGGTGCATGCAGGTTCTTTCTCACTGCCTCCACAGAAGATATCTTCTGAAATGAAATGAAATTAAATGAAAATTATATTTATATAGCGCATAAACTACCCTGAGGCCTCGCAGTGCTGGTGTCTCTTACGATGCGCTTACGGTGCTCTTACTTGCGAGTATGTACGACGTACCGCCGTGATTTGCTTAATTGCTTTTAAAAGTAATATACGCTTATTAAAAGTTCAAAAAAACTTGTTCCATTATTATCCTACATAATGTCTTCCCTCAATATGTACATGAAATACATAAATATATATTTTTGAACAATAAGAAACCTTTGCGGCGTACGCGTACGGAGCGCCGTAGATGACGTCACGCGGAAGGAAGCGTAGATGCGACGCGCAACGGGAAAGCATATGCGTAACATATGCGCTGATACCCGCAGAGGACGATTTACAGTTCAACGTATGGTGCGACTTACCGTACGCATACGGTGCGATTTCAGAAAAAATAAATATTTAGAATTTAATTTTAATATATTGAAGAAAAAAAATATTCAATAAAATAGTTTTATTATTATTTTACATTAAGAATATAAAATATAATTTATTAAATTAAATAAATATAAATATTTATAATAAAAATTTAAGAAATTAGTATAAAAAGAAAGAAATATAATAATTCATATATTTAAAAATTATCATTTAAAAAAACCTTAGAAATTCACTGAAGAAACTATAGGTTTCACACAAGTTATAGTTAAAAATTTGCATTTAAAAAACCTTAGAAATTCACTGAAAAACCATAGGTTTCACACATGTTATAGTTAGCTGGACATTTCACTCATACAAAACCATTGAAATTCCCCCGTTATAGTTAACTATAACTCGCACACCCGCAATGCACTGCTGATGACATCACATATTACATCACTCATGACATGGTCAGTGACATCACTCATGGCATCACTGATGACATCTCAAATGACATCACTGATGACATCACTGATGACATCATCCTTGTGAAATACCGATGTTGCTGTTTTTTCTCTTTCTTGCCCTTGTAAGAAAATCTACATAGGGAGTACGATCCATTAAGCTAAGATAAGGATTTTTGAACACCTTTGTGCGATTAAAAACGGAGATAAACAGTATCCGATAGCATAACATTTCCAGAGCCATCACAATCAGAACACGAATTTGCTTAGTTTTTGTGTGTTGCATACTGTTAAAATGAATGAAAGAGGATGGAACAGAGTGCAGAATTTGCGTTGCCTTGAATCAAAATTGATTATACAGTACAGAACGTTAGTCCTAATAGGACACAATTGTGATGAAGAGCTATCTGTACATCTAGGATGAACCGAAGATTAACCCTTGATTAGAAGTTCTGGAATCTGTGATTTTTCTCAAATTTCAAGTTTTAAGCAGAGTAGTCTGAGAATAGTGTCTGTGCTAGGTGTAAACATTGCCTTCAAAGATGAAATTCTGTAAAATTAATTTTCTGAAAAATGTGCTCTGTTTAGTTTTTTGACTGCCGTAAAGCAATGTAAATAAGAGAGACAACATTTATATATCCCTTCTTTGCCTCTTAGAGGTCTTTATTCACAGAAGATGCCGTTTGTATGATGCCAGAGGAAACGTTAAAGAGCAAAAATATTTATTAGGTTATCGGTTGCCCACTGGGGCATGAGACCAGTTTAAGTGAATCAGTGCGTTGATTAATGTATTTACTCATCCAGAAGAACGTCTGTCAGGTTAACGTAGTAAAGCGTAACTCAACAGCATGCAGGCCCACTGGGGCAGTGAAACGTGGATTAATTTCAATATAAATTTAAATGTAAACATTTATTCTTGTTTGTTGAGGTAGAATGACTGCTTAAAAGCTTTGTGAAAACGGCTCGAGTGATTAACACAGTTATGTTGTTTTAAGTCTATTTTCACTGTTTATCTGTTAGTAAATCATGTGGTGATATAAGGAAATGTTCAAACACTAAACGGCACTCGTGAACAAGGGACAAGGTCCCGAAACGCGTCGAGTTGCCATATAAGTTGCCGAATAAAGAACAACTGCTTTAGAAGCTATTTTGTTGTCCGTGTCTGCTGTTTCCTGGTGGAGTTCGACAGCGAGTGGTTTAATAAAGGAGGTTTGCGTCCTCGCCATGGACCGCTTTCACAAGTGGCGAGGTGATGGCAGTATCAGAATTGTACTGAGTTTGGATTGGAGGTATAAATATATATATATATATATATATATATATATATATATATATATATATATATATATATATATATATAGTGTCAAAAAGAGTTGCCCCCAATGGAAGAGGCTGCAACAGGTAGGTGATACTCCTTTTCCTTTATTCACGCTGGCTGCATACAAGGTGGGCAAAGAATGTCCTCACAATTAGACCTCCTTGCCAGATGCGTTTTTAATCCTTTGATTCTTCCTCAATGGCACAAGGAAACACGCAGCGCAGGACCAGGAAGTGCAACTTAAATATTTCAGAATGACCACCCCAGTGGGCGTGGCCTATTCGGAAGCCTTGTGGTATTCGTAGTTGCACCAATTCCAATCTCAGTGAGTCCGGCCTGAGTTGCCTGTGAATACCAGTTCTTAAAATCCCCAGTGGGATGAGTCACAGTCTTTGTACAAACTTGCTGCATGATTGTGCCTGTGTGTAAGGACTACCTCCCCTGACGCCCAATGGCATATCTTCAGGACACGCTGTGTTAGCAGCGGGGCTTCCTCCACGGCAGAGGCAGGCCGCTTACATACAGTCAAAAAGAGTTGCCCCCAATGGAAGAAGCCGCAACAGGTAGGTGATACTCATTTTTGTTTATTCACGCTGGCTGCATACAAGGTGGGCAAAGAATGTCCTCACAATTATTCCTCCTTGCCAGACACGTTTCAAATCCTTCGATTCTTCCTCATTGGCACAAGAAAACACGCAGCGCAGGACCAGAAAGTGCAACTTTAATATTTCAGAATTACTGCCCCAATGGGCGTGGCCTATTCGGAAGCCTTGTGGTCTTCATGGTTGCACCTGTCCCAGGATGCTTGTTTCCGGTCCAGGGAAGACATGGTTTGGCAGTTCGTGCTGGACTGTTCCTATGAGGCACAGGGTCAGACTGATTTGCATATCTGAACTGGGGAGGTGGAGTGAGCTAAAGAATGATGATGGATTAAACCCAGATCAGTTGACTGGGGGTGAGTGTTTGATTTGCTCAAACGCTCCGTCCATCATCCCCTTTGGTATCGCTTTGTACGCCCTAAGTTGGCAGAGGATGCCCAGACGTGGGTCCCTTGCTCACTTTGCCACTGGAATCAAGATAGCCTGGCTGATGAGGGTTATGAACCCGAAACCGGTCCCAGGATGCTTGTTTCCAGTCCAGGGAAGACATGGCTTGGCAGTTCGGGCTGGACTGTTCCCATGAGGCACAGGGTCAGACTGATTTGCAAATGGCCATGTCTGAACTGGGGTGGTGGAGTGAGCTAAAGAATGATGATGGATTAAACCCAGATCAGTTGACTGGGGGTGAGTGTTTGATTTGCTTAAATTCTCCGACCATCATCCCCTTTGGTATCGCTTTGTTCGTCCTAGGTTGGCAGGGAATGCCCAGACGTGGGTCCCTTGCTCATTTTGCCACTGGATTCAAGATAGCCTGGCTAATGAGGGTTATGAACCCGAAACCGGTCCCAGGATGCTTGTTTCCGGTCCAGGGAGGACATGGCTTGGCAGTTCGGGCTGGACTGTTCCCATGAGGCACAGGGTCAGACTGATTTGCAGAGCCCTGCTCCTCCCCTTAACTGGGGTGGTGGAGTGAGCTAAAGAATGATGATGGATTAAACCCTACATTCATACAATTAAATCAAATACAAAATATCACAAAGACTCCTCTTGTCAAAATGTCATGTTGACGCGGACGCGTTTCGGCCTCCAGGAATGTTGGCCTCCTCAGGACAAGGGTGAATAAAGAACCTAAAAAAGTACACAAAGAAAAAGAAAAGCGACCCACAAGGTATTACACCTATCCAAACAAATTTAGTCCATCTCTACGTCACCCAGGTGCAACGTGGCCGCCACCAAAACCGAGGGTGTGCACAAAAAGAAAAGCCATTTCCCCATGGAGTGAGCCAGGATTTAGGGCACGGACTGTTTCAAACTCCTATACACCATGCATGTAGTGGGATAACCACCTTCACACTTGTCTTTCAGGCCTACAATTCCACATTTAGTATCCATAAACAGATATTGTTTATCATTATTCAAATAAAGTTATCATGCCTGAGAAATTTAGAAGAAAAAAAAAGAGAGCTAAAGGACAATTACTTGAAGAAAACTCAACAACACCTATTGGATGGCCAAGACAATGTGACTAAAAAGAGAAAATGTTCTGGTAAGACCACTAACAAATGTATTTTAAAATTTTCGAGACTCAGAAAGAGTATTGAAAATGTTGAAACCATTGAAAATGTTCCAAGCACGAAAAAAAGTAAAAAAAATAGGAAAGGAAAAAAAGGCAATGTACACTCAAAGGATACAACTTATGGCAAAAGAAGAGAAAATCAATATAAAGAAATACGTAAAAAATTATTTTATAATATAGTACATAATTTGCTGAAAGATATGAACAAATATAAAAAGAGAGCTCTGTTTTGTAAAAAGAAGAAACATATTGAATCTATTGTTGAAAAGGCTTTTGAAGTAAAGAGGAAATTATTTATTTTAGTTTTAAACAGAATTCGATCACTAGATAAACCAATCCATTGAATGAAGGCCAAAAGTAAGAGTAATTAATAGAACTAATTTTTGTGATTTTTTGGGGGGGAATGGAAACACAGTTCAAGTTCAGAGCCTTTCTTTCATGAAGAGAGTTATTTTCAGACCAATGATTTATTGCATGTAGTTGACACCAGTGGTCGAGCTTATGAGGTTAGAAATGGTTGTCCAATTGAGAAAAAGAAAATGGTTCCCAGAAATGCACAAGAAGTGATAGCTGATGAAGTTCTAGGCAGACGTCCTAAAGCCCCAGCGTACACTTGGGATTGCAGTAATATTTGTAGTTTACGACAAGAATCTATTGATCTTTTATGCAATTTCTTACGAACATATACTAAAAAAAGTGTTAAACAAAGATTAAGATGTTGCAAGGACTAGACCCTTGCAGAGTAAGAAACAATACTTGTTTGCAAGGTCATTCTCTGGCTTGTCTTTCTAGGAAAGTATGTCAAAGTGTTTTCACCATTTCAGGATGTTGGCAGTACATCATACTCAAATGCGAAAGTTAGTGAGAAGATTGTATTATGCAAAAAGTCAAGCACTAAAGTTAAATGAGTGGAACAGTGCTCTTTTGCAAGGGTCAGTATCAGATGTGAAGAAGGTTTGTGATGAAATTGAGTTTTGTTACTTTGGTCCTGAACAAGACAGTACAAAAACTGAGACATTAATAGAAAAAAAAGTTGAAGACAATGTGGAACGTACTATTACAAAAAGTTTTGATCAAATTACAAAGTTTAAGGTGATTTCAGGTGAAAGGCCACATTTTTCTTGTCTTGTTGTCGGCAAATTCACTATAAAAATCAGACTAGGAGTGTTGATCTGTATTTTAAAAGTGAAAGAGCAAATAATGATATGTGGAAGGAATTTACAACTTATTTGTTGGTAGAAAATTGTTTTGATTTGGGTTCTGGTCAGCGTTTTTGTAAATATTGTTCTTACAAATAAGATGAGGGGGGACGCTAGAGGGCGCACTGCGGAATGGCTGGCTAGTGTGTCAGCTCCGCCGGACGGTCGCGCGCTTAGCGGCCTTTGACCCCTTAGATCCACACCAAATGCAGTAACTAGCGGTGCATTGGTCATCGGAAATCACGGCCGATATTGTCCTGCATGCAGAAGACGCCGACGAGGCTAAATAAGGTTGTTCCAGCCTGGGATACGGAGATCGCGAGGCGGCGCATCAAAATGGCCGCTCATGGAGATCGGCGACTCAGCGCTGGAGGGGCGACCAGGCGGCGCGGGGCCGGGTGCTGACTCAGCACAATTACAGTTGCAGCTAAGTTCCTCCAAGTAAGACAATGCGGTGGGACAACACAGCGCAGTGCGGTAATTAGCGGCGAATTGCTGTGCGTTTCACGAGAGCGAAAATGGCGGCGCCAGTGGAACGCATAGGTCCGGTAGCGGTGATCAACTGAGCCGAGCGCCGGATATGGTGCAGACCCCCGTAGTTGTTTGGCGGGTTAGTGGAGCACTGAAGATTGGAGATTGTGTGGGGCTCCCCGCCCTCGCTGCTGACTGTGCTGCGCGGCTTTCCAACCAACCACACACCGAGGGCTGAGGCGGCGGTGAGGTAGGAGAGGCGACCCGCGCATAGCACAAACAATAAGGCGCGCAGATCTGGCAAACTGTCCACGAGCGTGTCAAAATCCTATGGGCTCTGTCAATTGCCCTGAACCGACGCCATTAATTCCAGGAGAGTGATTACGCTAACAAAAAGAGCACTGCTGACACGGCTCCCCAAGGGATCCATAGCCTACAATATCTGCTGTATTTACAAGGCGCTCCTAAGCTGCGGAAGGCTTCATACCCACACCAGTAATGGTCGGCTGATGTCTGCGCGCACGGCGAGGTGGGGGGCGGCAGCGACCGCATATCGCGCCAAATCAACGCCAAATTAACAACAGAGCACTGCTGCGGCGGCACCCCAAGAGATCCATAACCTGCATTACTCGCTGCATTCACGAGGCGCTACTTGGATGCGGACGGATTCATACCCACACCTGTGTTGACCGGCTGCTGACTGCGCGCACGACGAGGTGGGGGGCTGCAGCGACCACATATCGCGCCTACTCAACACCAAATTAACAACAGAGCACTGCTGCTGCGACACCCCAAGAGATCCACAACCTGCATTACCCGCAACATTTACAAGGCACCACTTAGCGGCGGACGGATTCATTCCCACACCTGCATTGACCGGCTGATGACTGCGCGCAAGGCGAGGTGGGGGGCTGCAGCAACCACGCATCGCGCCTACCCCACGACAAGTGCGACGAGCGCTAGCAGCCCTAACTCAAGCGGACAAACTACGCCAAAACAACCCCACAATATGGGGAAGCCGGACCGGCAACAGACAAAGCTCCAGTTCGAAAAGCGAAAACAGGGCAAAAACACTGCACCAGACCTCGAAGCGGAAGGGGGCCAAGAACCATCGGAGGAATCGGGCATGGAATCGGTGCTACGGGCGATCCAGCAGAGCCTGCAGGAGATGAACGGGAAACTGGATAACGTGGTACAGAGAGTGGACAACATGGCGGCGAAAATTGAACAACATGACGGGCGCATTCTGGAAGCCGAACAGCGCATTTCGCACGTGGAAGACGACCAAAGAACCACGTCCAAAGCATGCAGTGGCCTGGAAAAGACAGTAGAAAGCCTGCGAGCCAAAGTGGAGGACCAAGAAGCCAGGTCCAGGCGCAACAACGTCCGGATTTCGGGTTTGCCGGAATCCACAAACACAGGGAAGATGGAGACCTATATAGAAGGACTGGTGAGAGAGATCTTCGGCTCTGAAAAACTATCCCCAGTGTTTCTGGTGGAGAGAGCTCATCGGTCACTGGCTCCGGTCCCGAAGCCTGGCGCTGCCCCACGCATGATCATCGCCCGCATGCTTGATTACAGGGATAGAGACACGATCTTGAGGCTGGCCAGAGAACTGGGTAAAATAACGCATCAAGGGAACACGCTGGAATTTTATCCAGATCACACCATGACGGTGCAACTTGCTCGGAAGGAATTCGCTCCGGTAAAAAAGAAGCTGAGGGAACTTGGCCTGGAGTATGCCATGTTATATCCGGCGAAACTCAAAATCATCACTGGAGGGAAACCGGTCATACTACAGACGGTGCAGGCGGCACATGAATATGTTCAACAACAAGGAAAACGGCGAAAGCAGCAAGAAAGGAATGAACCAACGAGCGATGTGGAATGACCGAGTTTGTTTGTGCGCAGGCTGAACTGGACTACGATGCACACGAGCAAGAGGCAGCTAGCAGCAACTGCACCTGACGGCGGACGCATCTTTGTGCACTGGAGACGTCGCTTGACACTAATGATGGACTGGCGAGGCAATTACGAACTAACTGTGAGTACAGACCATGGAATTGTGATGCCGTGAGAAAGACGTTTGGCAAGCGAGTATCGGCAGTAATGTGAGCAAAGAAGGAAGCTGGGTAGACTAGCGGAGGGAGGAGGGTGGCCGCGGACTGGTGACAGGCACCCTGGCTGGAACTGTCGTCCTACTACTCACCAGCAAGAAAGAAGGGGTCGGTGCCGTGGCTCCGCACGTCAGCCGCTCCGCCGCATGTATATGCGGGAACTCTAATGGGCCTTTACTGCACTGTTGCATATATGCTGATTGACTTGAGGGGATTGAGGGTTATTACACTCATGTATAATAACGAATAATATACGTGCGACTGTCCACATCCACTATGTGGATGGAGATGTGTGAACCTGGCGACACCCCCATGCGGGTGTGCCCCAAAACATGTTCGACACCAAAGTTACAGTTTGTTTGGGGATGGCTTTGGCGAAGTTTGGGAGCTAAAGTGGGAGGGGGGTGGGCGGGAAGTTTGAGATACACCCGAATGCAGCCTCTGTATCTGAGAAGCATGGCGAACTCCTTGATCATACATGGACATGTGGATGTTGTTAATGTACGGAATAAACCACTGTCACTTTCGGAAGCAGTAAGATGTCACACGACGCACACATACTATTCGATGCGGGCTCCATGCCAGCAGTGCGTAATATCTCTCCACGAGCATGCTCATGGCCAGTAATAGTACCCTCAAATTCCTCACATGGAATGTGCGAGGTCTAGGTAACCCGAAAAAAATCAGGAGATTGTTTGCCTACTTTGACAGATTGCAAATTAACATTGTTTTTTTACAGGAAACACACTTGGGTCGGGATGGCACGTCTACGCTGGGTGCTAAATGGGCTGAATCTGTGACCAACTCAAATTACTCGTCCTACTCCAGAGGGGTGGGCATACTGATTAAAAAGGGGACTGGCTTTGAGATAACTAAGGTGCACAGAGATGCAGATGGGAGAAGCGTGGCGATAGCTGGCACGGTCAGGCGACAAAAGCTACTATTAGTGAACACATATGGTCCTAATGTGGATGACCCGGGGTTTTTCAGTACAATATGGCACCTCATCACTGATATGCAGACGACTCACGTGATATGGGGAGGAGATTTCAATGTGACACTGCAGGACACGCTAGATAGAGCAGCGCATACGTTGGAACAGCATGGGAATGCCAAAACAATGCTGCAGGACGCAATGGAGGACCTACATATGGTTGATATGTGGAGGTCACGTAACCCAGGGCTGCAAATGGCGACACACATACATGCAGCAAACAATAGTTGGTCTAGGCTAGACTACTGGCTGGGCACACAAGAAGTACTGTCATGGGTTGTAGATATCAAACACTTACCACGTACACTTTCTGATCACAATCCGGTACTGTTAGAAATAGCCATCCCGTATTATGATCCACCACCCTTCACTTGGCGCTTCAACGCAGCCGCACTACGGGACCCCATATACGTTGACACAATACAGAGGGCGATTGTAGATTACTTTTAACTTAACAGCCCATCAACAAAGGACCCAGGTTTGCTGTGGGAGGCCTTTAAGGCTACAATTCGGGGTATCTGTATCAGTACGACCTCAGGCATCCTCAGGGATATACGGCAGCAACTCCACGCGCGTGAAAAGGCCATCCAGACACTGGAACACACATATACCCAGACGGGAGACACTACAGTATTGAGGGACATTCAGACGCTGTTAACGGAACACGATAAATTTGCAACTGACGAACTTAACTATGTGTCCAAGCGAGCCACAGCTAGACGATATGGGGAAGGAGGTAGACCCGGTAGAGAACTGGCCGCAAAGATCTGCGCAGGTAAAACGCCACAGAATGTAGCGTCCATCAGTACTGACACCGGGGAGACGGTCACAGACACGAAGGGGATTCTGAGGGAATTTATGAACACATACGGCACACTATATAGGGCACGCCCTTCACCCCCACAGGCAGAACTATTGAAATATATGGAAGATATAGAAATGGCATGGCTAGCCGACGGACATAGGAAATATTTAGAACGACCTATAACGGTGGAGGAGGTTACAGACACCATTAAGCGGTTACCCAATAACAAAGCACCGGGACCAGATGGCTTTGTAACGGAATTCTATAAGACATACGCAGACTTACTAGCCCCGCACCTAGTGCGACTGTATGGGATGGCACATGAGGCCCAGACACTACCAGCCTCTCTGAGGGAAGCCCTACTCATCACGCTGTTGAAGCCTGGCAAGGAAGTAGATAAATGCGACTCATACCGCCCTCTCTCCTTATTAAATGTAGACACCAAAATTATAGCTAGTTTACTGGCGGACAGGTTAAAACCGCTTATGCCATTAGTGATCAGGCCAGATCAGTCTGGATTTATCCCCGACAGGGCCACCTCACATAACACCCGCACACTATTTGCATTGGCACACTATTTGGCCCCGGAGACAAAGGCCGTGGCAGTGTTACTTGACGCTGCTAAGGCATTTGACACCATTAGCTGGCCCTTTATCCAGGCAGTGCTGGTGCGTATGGGATTCCCTTTAATATTCCTGGGATGGATAGCGATGCTATACAACAACCTAACGGCACGCATCCGCGTGAACAGGTACATATCAGAACCCATTCAAATATGCAGAGGAACTCGGCAAGGATGTCCACTCTCGCCGATGCTCTTCGCCTTGGTGTTAGAGCCACTGGCCTGCAAAATCCGGCAACACCACCACTACTCGGCGATTCAACTGCCATCCAGGCCAATTCATATCTCGTTATATGCGGATGACATGGTACTATATATCAAACATCCGGAACAACATCTCAATCCGCTTCTACGAGAGTACATAAAATTTGGCCAACAATCCGGATTGCAGATAAACTGGAATAAATCCCTTGTCCTATCCCTGACAGACAGCACACGTCCAATAAAACTGGACTATCCGCTGGAATGGCAAGAGGACCCCACTAAATACTTGGGCATATGGTTCCATAGAGACCCGGAAGTTGTGATTAGAACGAATTACGGGCGGACCATTTCATCCCTGGAGGAAAAAATTAAAAGATGGAACAGGCTACCTCTATCATTGGCAGACAGGGCAGCAATTGTCAAAATGGTGCTACTGCCAAAATTCCTGTATTTATTTAACAATATTCCGATCAAACCTCCGGCTGCTGTATTCCGAAATATCAAAACGCTAGTACTCAATTTGCTTTGGGCGGGGAAGCAGGCAAGAATGGAACTGCGTACCATGACGCTGCCGTATGCCAGGGGGGGCTTCAAAGTGCCAGACTTATATTTATATTACCTATGCGCGCAGGCGCAATACGCACACTTCTGGTACCACGAGGTGCCATTTCTGACACATGTGGCCGTGGAAGCCGGAGATGCAGACCCGATCCCACTAACAAGCATACTGACACATAAGCGCACCAGGCTACACGACCATGACATTAATCCGGTGAACGCCACTTCGGAGGCATGGAGGCTGATGGGAAAAGCAGCAAACAACCTACCACTATATGCACCAACACTTCCACTGGCACATCACCCTGCCCTTTCGGTGACGCAGGAACGGGTAGGCATGGATCTATTTAGACGGGCGGGAATAGACACTCTGGGGGATCTATACAAAGATGGGGCATTCCAGACATTAGATAAGTTACAATACATCAGGAACCCATCCACACTGTTTAGTTTCAACCACTTTCGACTGCAGAGAGCGCTTCGGGAACACTACCCTTCACATCCAGAAGAGCCACCTACCTTTGCACCCCTGCAACTACTCCTCACCACACCCACGGCGTCCCATCTAGTGTCCAAACTATATGCGGCTATGCAAGAGGCGGTGGGGGAACATACACACAGGGCCAGGGACAAATGGAGCGCTGTACTTGCTGAACCCCTAACGGATGTAGAATGGGAATCCTCTTGCATGCTCACAGGTATGCTAACTTCGAACGGGAACCTGAAAATTATACATTATAAATATTTACATCAGGTGTACCACACGCCTCAGAGACTGTATAAATATGGTTTGAGGGATGATTCTCAATGTTGCAGATGTAAACAGGAGGATGCAGACTTCATGCATCTAGCATGGCATTGCTGTAAAGTGGCTGGATTTTGGGAACAAGTTGTGAAAATTTTTAATGATATGCTTGGGGTTTCCATGCTGTGTGATCCGAAAATCTGTTTACTGGGTATTGTTCCGCAACTGAGAGCCTTGAAACGCAAATTTTGCGCAATTGCACTACTGCTGGCTAAGAGAAGGGTGTCTCTCCACTGGAACAGCAAAAGGGCTCCAGCAGTAAAGCACTGGATTGAGGATATGGTTTATTGTCGAGACACGCTTACCACATACGAGGAGGAGTTGCCGGGCGGCTCTAGGCCTAAGGACTATTGGGGGTACCTACGTGCCTATTTGCTAATACATGGTGAGACAGAATCGGAAACAGGCGTGGAGTGAGATACACACCTAGCGGTGACAATAAGATGCACAAAATACTGTACTACTGGCTTTGAGGAGGGAGGATGCTGTGATGCAGTTTGGCTGTAACAAGGGGAAATCTACATGTTGGGTGTTGCACTGTTATGTTTGATTAAGTTAAGTATATAAAGGTGAAAAGGTAAGATTACTGATGTATACCTACGCAACTACAGCACTGACAAACAAATGGGAGCTAAACAAATATCACGCCGCCGGTCCGCTGGATGTCGGCTGATGGGCCGTGTACTAATGCTGAAAAATGATCTCGAAAGTGTACACACATAGCCGGCCCATAGCGGTTGTAGGCAATTACACTGTATATGATTTTCGTTTTTTGTATATGCTGATCAGTGCATAGATCTTCTTACACCAATAAATAAATTTAAAAAAAAAAAAAAAAAAATTACAAATAAGATGAGAATAAAATGCCTGCTAGAACTGTCTATAATAATTTAGAGTTGGTTGCTATTCCCCCAGAACTGATAGATTTAAATAGCTGTCAGTCTATTCTCATTCAATGTGTGCACCCGTTTTAGGCTATTGTTCATATGGAGCCTATAACAGGTAAATTGCCTCCTTCAGATTTACAAAAAGGATTAAAAGGAAGAGTTGTCTATTTACTGTTAGATTTAAAGAAAAATATTGAAACTATTGCTGTAGAGAGTGTAGAAAGTGAACTACTACTTATTCTAGTTAATGGTGTGCCTACAAAGAGTAAGAAAATCTGGCAGGATTTAGTGGATGTTAGGAAAGTACAGAAGGCAACTTTGTATTTTATAAAAAATAATAACTATTATAAAAATGTTTATATGGGAGAAGATAAAATACTTTAGCAGAAGATACTGAAACATCTAGTGGACAAATTGAAAAAGTGGACATGTCAAGATGTGAAGAAGTCTATGAACATTACAGTGTTCATCCACTTCATTCAAAAGAAGTGATGGGGAACACTATTGAGTTGTTTCAAATGAAAAAAGCAAAGGGAAGTCCTAAGAGTGTATGGGAAGAGAGCTTGGAAGCTCGTTGTTTTCCGCAGTTGTTTCCAACAGGAAAAGGTAGACGATATGATGAACGTCAGATGCAGATTCGTGCATCTGAATATCGGACAACAAGATTATATGCAGAAGATCCAAGACTTAGACAATGTAGCCCTTATATATTTCATCTTTTGTTTGAAAGTGACTTGTCTGGACTTTCATATGCAGTTAATCACATTTTAAAAACTGAAGTACATCTGCAAAATGTATCTGCAAAGGATTTTATGGATAAAGTGCATCAGAGTGATGATCATTTAGAATCTCAGCTGATTAATCTGATGGCATGTCAGAGTGGGACTAATAAATATTGGTGCCGTCGTCATGGAGAACTGAAATGTATGCTACGGTACTTAGGAACTCCTACATGGTTCCTTACCCTAAGCTGTGCTGAGTACGCTTCGGATAATTTACTTGAATTTCTTTAAGAGGCAAAGTCCAATATACAAAATATTGAATACAAGACACCTGGAGAATTGTGCTCTTTGGATCCTGTTAACGTATGTAGGTATTTCAATCATAGATTTGAAGCTATGATGTCTTTTATCTGCAATCAAAAAAATCCTCCTCTTAGAGAAGCTTTGGATTTCTTTTGGAGAAAGGAGTATCAAGCAAGAGGTGCTACTCAAATACATATGCTGTTATGGATCAAGGACGCCCCCAAATTTGGAACAGATTCGGATGATACTCTTTTGTCTTTTATTGAAGAATAGGCCACATGTGCTGTACCCAAAAGCACAGAAGAAAACAACTTAAGACAACAGGTCTTACGATTACAAAGTCATCGATGTGGAAAATACTGTCGACGAAAGTACAAGTCTAAGGATAAGTTCTATACCAAATGTCATTTTGCATTTCCACGTCTTGTAATATTCAAAGGAAGAGTGAACAGTTTTATGTCAGCTATGTGACATACCATCACAAGAAAGTCTCCAAAAATACCTACAACTTGGGAAGAAGTGAAGAGTCAAAATACATAAATTACTACAATCCAGTTATTCTCTCCATGTTGAATGCTAACATGGATATTCAATATGTTGCGGATAATTCCATTGCTGTTGCTCGATATGTAATGTCCTACACTACAAAATCAGAAAAGACAGAATTGAAAGAAAAGACTCTAGGTAAGATATTATACCGTTTCAGTTTGAAGATGTTATCGCATCGAGAAATTGGAGCACATGAATGCTCAGATTGGTTATCATCTGCAAGTCTATACTCCAAATCTGGAAGAATAATTTGGGTGAGTCTAGGTCTTGCAGCAATGTGAAATCGGGTACTGAAATCTGTTCAAGAAATTGAATATTTAGCAGAAAAAGATCCAGAAAGTACAGATATTTTGAAAACGAATATGTTGGACACATATTACCCAAACAGAAGTCATCATCTTGAGAACATGTGTCTCTATGAAGTGCTGCAAAACTACACTTTTAAACGGAATACTACAGAGAACATCAATGATGGAAAATATGGAGTGATTGGTTCCGAAGGATGTTTGGTGAAACAAACTAAAGAAAATTTGATTAATCACAGGAAACTGAGTTGTGACACTGCTGATAAAGGGGAATTTTACTATTTAGCCCTTTTGCAACTGTTCAAACCGTGGCGTTCAGAATTGGATTTACTTGGATTTACTTGGAGATTTCCAGAGCTATGAAGATTCTTTCAATGCTTGTAAAGATACCATACAATGCACTGCTTTTGCAAATTATGTGAAAATGTTGAACAATGAAATTGATCAAGAAGCTACAATTGCAGCTGAGATTGCTAGAGACAGTTCTCAAGACAGTCAAAGTTCTGCTGCGCTGAGTCAAGATCCACTAGGACAACAATTGTTGAAAATGAAGCAGCAATCGCCATGAATGAGGAGGAAACAGCAATGCATCAAGCTCAAGTAGATGTAAAGGACTTAGCAAACTTGGAAGAACAACTAAATGTTGAACAGAAAGAAATATATCAGCAAGTGAGAAAACAGATTGACCATGGATTTCTTCATGTAAAGAAAGAATGCACCTCATTTCAACCTATCCGAATGTATGTGAGTGGACAAGCTGGAACAGGAAAAAGTTTCTTAATCAAAGTAATCACCAGTTATCTACAGAAAACAACTGAGTCACATTTGTCTTGTGTTGTAACTGCCCTAACTGGGTTGGCAGCACACAACAGTAAAGGAATTACATTACATTGTTTCCTAATGCTACCTGTGGAGCATGAAAACAAATTGGAATATCACAAGCTGTCTGGAGAAGCTTGTTGTGAAGTTTCCAGAGTACTAAAGAAAATGAAACTTCTGATTATTGATGAGGTAAGCATGGTCTCAAGCTTAGGGGCCGATTAGGATGGCGGTGAATCCGCCATCCGTGGAAAAGCATGTGGTCTTTGCAGGCCCCCCGGGGTGTCGGGGGGTAAGGGTGCACATGGGGGGGTACCTATGGGACCCCCCAGAATTTACATGCACAAAGCGGCAGGCACCGCGTGGTGCCTGCCGCTTTGTGCATGTAAATGTAAAACATGCATTTTTAACCTTGCGGCGGGTGCTGCTTCAAGCAGCACCCGCCACAAGGTTAAAGATACAGGATGTGACCGCCAGGGTGGCGGTCACATCCTAATTGCACCGGAGGGACCGCCGCTGCCCCTGCGGATGGTCCCTCCACCTCGGGGATGAAGGACGGACGCATCCTACTAGGCCCCTAAATGTTTGCTTTTGTGCATTTAAGAATGCAGCAAATTCTTAAAACAGAGTATGACGTGTTATTTGGAGGAAAACATGTCATAGTTTTCGGAGATCTATTGCAACCACTTGCGCATGAAGACACCAAAAAGTCTCTGGGTAGTGTTGGAGATGTTAACATTTGGTCATATTTTGAATACAAAGAACTCATTACAAATATGTGACAGGCAAATGATGTTGATTATGGAACTATTCTTCAAGATATAAGAATTGAACTGCTGACAGAACATGGCAAAAGAGCTTTGCAGAGTCGGTTACTTTCCAATTTGTTTCCAAATGAAAATATAGTTCCTGAGAAAACATACATGAAAATTGCAGAAAACAAATTTGTAATCTGCTTAATGCCAGCACTGCGTGAGTGTTCTATATTCAATGAACAACTTTTGAAGCTGGAAAATGAAGGAATAATAAAAATGGAAGCCATCGATAAAATAGAGCATGAAGGAATCACTATTATTTTGACAGAAAAATTGAAGACAAAATTGGATTCTTTAGGAAAATCGATATCTAAAACTGCTGGTTTAGAAAAGAATCTATATGCAAGTAGAAACTGTCGGGTAATTTTAAGGCATAATTTGGACGTAGAAAAAAGTTTAGTTAATGGAGCAATGGGCAAAGTTGTGGATTTTGTTAATTATCCGAATAAAGATGGTATTGAATTTTTTTAAATTACATTTGATCAGATTGAAGAAGTGAAACAAATTGGTTGTTGTTTAGTTTGTTTTTGGCTTGTTAAAGATTTATATGTCCGTAGAAAACAGTTTCCAGTTTCTCTGGCATATGCAGTCACTATTCATAAATCTCAAGTTTTAAGTGTAGACAGTGCTTTGGTGAACATTGGAAATACTTTGTTTAAAGAGGGTATGGCATATGTTGCTTTGTCATGAGTCAGAACTTTATCTGGTTTGTTTTTGATTGATTTTGATGACACAAAGGTTACTGCAGATGCAAACTGTGTAAAAGAGTATTGTAGGTTAAGAAGAACGTTTGCTCCCAATATAGGTCAATAACCTGTATTTGAAAAGCGTGTAGGAGGTTGAAAAAGAAGGTTTGAGAATATCTGTAGTGAAGGTATGGAGAAAGAAAAAACCAAGATAATGTTGTGATTGCAAGCAAAAAGAAAAAGGACACTGTTGAAGAGATTGTTGGTTATCAGTTTGAAAATAGTTCAGGTGTTGACTGTTATGCTAATGTAGTGGTCAATGTTGTTGTTTTTCTTGAAGGTTTGCAACAGCAAATTATGGAGAACCGGGAAAAACATTTTGTTCCTTGTTGCATTCAAATTATGAAAAATTGAGAACTGATACAAGTAAATTACAAAGTGTTTGTGATGTTCGTAATCTTTTGGATATATGTTCTGGTTCTACACAATTTACGCAGAATATCCAACAAGATGCTCAGGAATTTCTAATGTATATGCTTACTGTATTGGAAAATGAAGGCGTAGAAATTGAAAATATTTTTGGCCTTTGTTATAAATGAGAACATTACTGTGAAAATTGTATGTATACATGTAGCACTAACAAAGACACTGAAAGATTTATATATTTGATATTACCAGACTGTAAATCAGTCTCTTTCAATAAATTAGTTAAAGCAGCAAATCAAAACATGGAGTGTAGCCAATGCAAATCAGAAATGTTATCAACATTATTTATACAAAGATATGGAAAATATATAATTTTAATGATGCAACGTTGTACAGCTGATGGGAGATTATTGGACACTTTAATAAAACATTTTGTAGCAACTTAACTATCAATATCAGGAAGGACTTTTGTAGCAGTAGCAATAATTTTCCATGATGGTCTTTCCACAACATCTGGACATTGCCTATCTAAAATGTGAAAAAGTCTGGACACTTTGTAATGATGCTCAGTTGGTTTTCAAACAACGTTTGCCTAGCAAATTACTTAATTCCTACATAATATTTTTAAAGCCAAGGTTTTAGGAAAATAATTCAGCCTCTGCAGAATTTATTATAATGATTTAATAGGATTGCTAATGGACAATTTAAATAAAAAGAATTGCAATAATACCATTTGGACTCAAGTTAATATTTTTTTTGAATTATGGACTTTTTCTTGCACATTGTCTCAGGGTATAGTTTTAAGAAACATTTACAGTGTTTATAAATGTAAGTTATTACATTTTCTTAGCAGTAAGCATTTTATATATGTGTGATTTGTATTATATGGTATTTTATTGAGGATGGATTCTTGGTTTTTTTAAACAATCTTATTGATTGTTTTTTTTTTTGCCCGCTGTTATGTGATGAGTATGATTGAATCCAATGTTTCTGGTGAAAATCAATATATTCTGAGAACAGCAAAAAAGGCAAAGAAAATAGTATGTAAAATGTTAAAATTATGCTGTGCTTTTAAAAATATATTATTATATGTTATAACTATTTTTTCTTTTCTTTCACAGATTCTAATTCTAAAATAAGCAATGTACCACAATGTAGATTATAAAAAACAACTGAATAAAATGTGTAGCGTTTTTTAGATGTATTACTGCTGAGATACGTTTAAGTAGGTCTTAAAATGCACAATGGCATGTATTTGCACACAGTTGAAAAAAGGGAAGATGGATGGAGTAGATTTGTGCCAGAGAATTCCATTGCAAACAGGAATCAAATAGGACACAGCTTCACAGCGCCTGTCTGCAACACACATGGTATGGTATACAATAGAGAGATATGGTGGTCTAGTAGGGCCCAGGGAATTTCTGAATTAAAAGAGGCAAAACTCCTTAACTTAAAAGACATCACTGAGTGTCTTTGCACATGTCACATTAGACCCCATCCCTTCCCTTCTGTAATCTATAAACATGTCCTATAAGTTTGCCAAAACATAAGTACTTATAAATTTATGTTGTTCTCTGTTTGCAGTACTGAAAAGTTTCTACTTATTACGCATATAATAGGAATTGGCCTAGCCATTAACTCTCTTTCATATTTACAAGGAGAGGAAAAGGCACTCTGTATACCTTTTCTTCTCCATGTAAATACAACCTCATCATACACACCACTTTGCATTGAAAGGGCCGTCTATGCGTGTTGCTGTACGTGTTTGCACAGAACAGTCATAGAACAAGACACGGCACCAGATTTATCAGAAATGATAAATCTGGACATGTTTCTGAGTGCTGCACCATCCTCCAATTGGTGTAGCACGGCACAACAAGGAGAATTGTTTTCATTTCTCCTCATTTTTTCTCTTTGAATGTATGCTAAAATGTACAGTATACATTGAAGGAGGAAAATGCCTTCACAAATAGTTTTTGTGCAGAAAGGTGTGTCTTTTTGCACAAAAACAAACTCCATACGACACAGACATCCTTGCACCATGGTGCAATGGTTGCTGTGTCACCACATGGCTGCAGTTTAAGCAGCAGTGCAGAGGGAAGCACAGACTTGCAACATATTTATGTACATATGTTACATCCCTGTGCTTTGGAAGTACCACAGCACACTGTAGCTAAACACTTTACAGTGTCATGCTGCAGCACTTCCTTATAGTTCTGCACTTATACATTCACCAGACACCACAAATGCATCCTTTCAGTCAATTATCCACCAGATATATATTCATGTAAACTTTCACACAGTAGCATACAAATTTAGCTCTTTTTTTAACCAGAGTAGTTAGTTCTGATAAGAACTTTTTTTTCTTTTTGTGGTTTTACATATTTTTGTATTTTTTGTTTTTTTTAAGAGGGAGAAAAAGTCAATAGGACGAACAAGACTTTGAGGAGAAAAAAAAAAGAAACTAGCATCGATGGTTATTGATGGCACGACAAACAAGGTCCACTGACTGCTCCCCATAACAAATTAACCGATTGCATTGCACACAATTCATCTTCACTTTCCTAAATTGGGGACGTATATCTGGTGCTGAAGCAGATGTTGATGCCCCAGAGGTGCTAGGTACAGCTGGTGGTGCAGGAGCATTTGCACGCAGTCTTCTCAATTCCTCACGTGAAAAGTTTACTGGATGCAGTGACTGTAGGTGTTTTCTCTAGCAGTCCCACATGAGTACTTCTTATTTGGGTTTCCTCTGGAGAGCACCGCCTTGCAGATCTTGCACGTAACCTTCGTGCCATTTACTTTTTTTTGCCCCCTGCGGGAAAGTAATACATTTCCAAACAATGGAGGTATATTTTTCTGGAGGGGGAGGTTCTGCAACAAATTCTTCTGCCCCAAAATGTTCAGAGTCTGAAGATTCTAATACAGGAGTAGCCATTTTTTTTGTCCAAAAAACAATTTGAGATCTCCAAAGCAAACAAATCAAATGTTCTTCTGAAGACAGGACTTCTCTCAAGGAAGGTCTAAGAAGAGTGATTGAAATGGGTGGGATTCTTCAATAGTTCGAATAGGAAGTGTTATGAACCAATCAAATCTCTTTTTTTCTGGTCACATGGGGTCAGGCCCGGACTGGCCGTTGTGGGCACCGGGCAATCCCCCGGTCGGCCGCAAGGGTGGGGGCCGGTTTTGGGCCTTGGGGGCCGTTTTTGTTGCAGAGCCGTTTTTGCAGCATAGAACGGCCCTGTAACAAAATCGGCTGAAAAGCGGCCCTGGCAAAGCGCTCGGCCCCCTCCCCCCGGGGGGTGGGGGGGCTGGCCGAGCACTTTGCCAGGGCCGGTTTTGGCTCCCAGTCCGGCCCTGCATGGGGTCCGCGTAGGGTGTGCGCACCCAGCTCGCACCCAGCGCGACTTTGCGAAATTGCATTTAAAAGTAATGTAACTTTATTCAAAGTAAATGAATATTATTTTCATGATTAGCTCGGATAATGTCTTGCCTTAATATATATATTAAATATAAATATATATATGTTTTTAGACATTAAAAAGTTTTGTGGGAGTCGCGCACCCTCCGCGTCCAATACGCATATGACGTCACGCACAACCGCACGACCGCTGCGTACCGTAATCCGTACATGTCGTGTATGCGCCACAAGTTCGCCCTGTGGATTTTTTTAAGTTGGGGAATTAATTTGCCTTAAATCCTGAGGGTCCCTGGGGTCCAACCAGCCCACTAGGTACCTCCAGTATGCGCCACAGAGCTGAGTTGCACAGAGGTGTAAAAAGGGGCATTGCTGGACCACCTCTCAGCAACGCAGGCCTGTGATGCCTACTGGAGGTACCTGGTGGGCTAATTGGCCCCTCAGGATTGAAGGGGACTTAATTCCCCAACTTCAAACTCGCCACAGGGTGTGTTTGCACACGTCACCTCTGCCCCACCCCCTTTACCACTGTGTAGAGGCACCCCGCGGCACGTTTTAAATTGGTGGATTAAGTCCCCTTGAATCCTCAGAGTCCTTGGGTCCAACTAGCCCACCATGTACCTCCAGTAAGCACCACAGACCTGAGTTGCAGAGAGGTGGTCCGAGGCCATGCCCCATTTTACACCTCTCCGCAAACATGCCCAGTGGTATGTTTTAAGTTGGGGAATTAATTTATCTTCAATCCTCAGGGTCCCTGGGGGCCAACTAGCCCACTAGGTACCTCCAGTATGCGCCAGGGAGCTGCCTTGCAGAGAGGTGTTCAGAGGCCACACCTCTGTGGTACTTACTGGAGGTACCTGGTGGGCTAGTTGGCCCCCAGGGACCCTCAGGATTGAAGGGAAATTCATTCCCCAACTCAAAACGCGCCACAGGGCATGTTTGCACACATGTCACCTCAGGACCCGCCCCCTCCCTTCACCACTGTGCAAACGCCCCGTGGCACATTTTAAGTGGGGGGATTAAGTCCCCATGACTCCTGAGGGTTCCTGGGGTCCAACTAGCCCACCAGGTGCCTCCAGTAAGCCTGGCGGTACCTAGCACCCCAGGACACTGCGGGAGCCGGCTCTGGGGAGGTGGCGGTCCCCAGGGCCATCAAGGGCTCCAGGAGGGGGGGCGCGCAGCCCCCCTCCCATTACATGAAGAGCCCCGGGAAGGTGGTGGTCCCCAGGATCCTTAACAGACCCCCATATTTACATATTAGTGCCCCGGGGAGGTGGCTGTCCCTGTGGAATGTGGGAGGGCTCTAGCCCCCCGCACAGGTATCTTTTTTTAAAAGAACGCCAGCGGTTGCGGTCCCCTGGGCAGCGGGGAACATTGAGGCCCCCCGTACATTTTAAAAAGAAGCCCCAGGGGGGTGGCGGTCCCCGGGGCTGTGGGGGGCTGTGTACACCCCCATAAATATTTCTTTAAAGCCCCAGGGGTGGCGGTCCCCAGAGCTGCGGGGGTCCCGCTAGGACCCGCAAATATTTTTGGAGATGCCCCCGGGACTTGGCCCACCCAGGGGCTAATTAATAACGAAGCGCTGGAGCCCGCGCTTCATTTATTTTTATTTTCAGGGCCGGATCCGTCATACATTTTGCGTTAAAAAAAAAAATGCTTTTTTTCACCCTGGTGTCCTTGTGGGATCCCCTAAGCAGGCCTAGGGGGTCTGGGTGTTTCTACCCTGTCCCCTTTTCTTGTTTTGTGCCTTAGTTTTTCTCTTTTCTTGTGCCTCGGTACTACCGGATCTCTGTGGAGATATCACCTGTGCTATTGTGATCCCACTCCCATCTGAGTGGATTTTGCCACTTGTTCTGGAGTGTTGTGCTTACCCACCTGTGCGTGAGCTATTTTATCCACTTTCTGTTCCTTGTAACACCTCCAGGTGTGGGAGGTGACTGGCTCCTGTGTTTTTAACTCTCAGCTCTTTTCCTTTCTTAGTAGTACTTACAATGCTGGGAGGTGCCTGGCTCCCCTCTTTTTAACTTGTTAACTTCTAGTTGTGTGCCAACTGCCTCCTAATTGACCTTGCTACCTACCCCCACCTGCTTCCTTAGTTTCCTGACTAAGAGTGACCACCTAGTGACTGAGTGGACGATGGGGTCCGCCTTTCATGGGGGTGTCGCATAGTCTGGGTGAGTTGGAGGGTGTAGGGAGGGTTGGGGCCACGAGATCTGCAGCATGATACCAATTGACCTGCTGTGTATCTGTGACACCACATTAAGCTGCTGGGTGCTTATGTCTGCGAGCATGTTTCGTACAGACCTATCTGGTACCAGTAGTACCGCGTAGTGATGTGGAGTGAATATGTGTGTGGGAGTGACAGTGGGTGAACTGCCTGTGATTCATGACACAGGCCAACGGTTTACCATGTGCATTGATTTCGCATTAGGCAAGTTTTAAGTTAGAAAAGTTTTGCGTTTTGACATTGGTTTTACCTGTGTTGCCTCAGCCCCAGTGCTTCTAATAAGTGGTATAATTCAGTGTATGTGCCTAATTTTTATATTGTTTTGACCCGGGATGCAATGTCTAACTGTGTGGTGTTGATTTATAATAATTGTTGGGGTGGGCCTGGGATGGCGAATGGATTGGAAGGCAAAAGGGTGATGGGGGATGTAAGATCGATTCTTTCCCTTGTGCGCATATTGCTAATGTCAATCAAATACGGTTGGGCCTAGAACTGCAGAAATAATTGCCAAGAAGTACATAAAGTTCATGTTATATTGATTGTTAAGCATGTGTTGAATACAAGCGTTATTTACATACATCAAGTGTGAAGTTTCTTTTTTGATGCTCAAGGTATTTATTGTGAGTGAGTGATGTAAAAAGGCTTTGCACATTGCCTCAGTGGTAAGCCTGTACAAAAGGGGGTGGTGATGGACGGAGCATCTGAACCAATCAAACACTCACACCCAGTCAAAAGATTTGGGTTTAATACATCACCGTTCTTTAGCCCACTCTGCCACCCCAGTTCAGACAAGGCCATATGCAAATCAGTCTGACCCTGTGCCTCATGGGAACAGTCCAGCCCAAACTGCCAAGCCATGCCTTCCCTGGACCGGAAACAAGCTTCCGAGCACCGGTTTCAACTGGGGTGGCAGAGTGGGCTAAAGAACGGTGATGGATCAAACCCAGATCTTTTGACTGGGTGTGAGTGTTTGATTGGTTCTGATGCTCCGTCCATCAACACCCCCTTTTGCTCCGCTTTTGGCCGCCATAAGTGTGGCAGGGTATGCTCAGACGTGAGTCCCTTGCTCACTTTGCCACTGGATTCAAGCAAGCCGGGCTGAAGACGGCTGGAATGCCAGAAACCGGTCCTCAGAAGCTTGTTTCCGGTCTAGGGAAGGCATGGCTTGGCAGTTCGGGCTGGACTGTTCCCATGAGGCATAGGGTCAGACTGATTTGCATATAGCCATGTCTGAACTGGGGTGGCAGAGTGGGCTAAAGAACGGTGATGGATCAAACCCAGATCTTTTGACTGGGTGTGAGTGTTTGATTGGTTCTGATGCTCCGTCCATCACCACCCCCTTTTGTACCGCTTTTAGCCGCAACAAGTGTGGCAGGGTATGCTCAGACGTGGGTCCCTTGCTCACTTTGCCACTGGATTCAAGCGAGCCGGGCTGAAGACGGCTGGAATGCCAGAAACCGGTCCTCGGAAGCTTGTTTCCGGTCCAGGGAAGGCATGGCTTGGCAGTTCGGGCTGGACTGTTCCCATGAGGCACAGGGTCAGACTGATTTGCATATAGCCATGTCTGAACTGGGGTGGCAGAGTGGGCTAAAGAACGGTGATGGATCAAACCCAGATCTTTTGACTGGGTGTGAGTGTTTGATTGGTTCTGATACTCCGTCCATCACCAGCCCCTTTTGTACCGCTTTTGGCCGCCATAAGTGTGGCAGGGTATGCTCAGACGTGAGTCCCTTGCTCACTTTGCCACTGGATTCAAGCAAGCTGGGCTGAAGACGGCTGGAATGCCAGAAACCGGTCCTCGGAAGCTTGTTTCCGGTCCAGGGAAGGCATGGCTTGGCAGTTCGGGCTGGACTGTTCCCATGAGGCACAGGGTCAGACTGATTTGCATATAGCCATGTCTGAACTGGGGTGGCAGAGTGGGCTAAAGAACGGTGATGGATCAAACCCAGATCTTTTGACTGGGTGTGAGTGTTTGATTGGTTCTGATGCTCCGTCCATCACCACCCCCTTTTGTTCCGCTTTTGGCCGCCATAAGTGTGGCAGGGTATGCTCAGACGTGAGTCCCTTGCTCACTTTGCCTCTGGATTCAAGCAAGCTGGGCTGAAGACGGCTGGAATGCCAGAAACCGGTCCTCGGAAGCTTGTTTCCGGTCCAGGGAAGGCATGGCTTGGCAGTTCGGGCTGGACTGTTCCCATGAGGCACAGGGTCAGACTGATTTGCATATAGCCATGTCTGAACTGGGGTGGCAGAGTGGGCTAACGAACGGTGATGGATCAAACCCAGATCTTTTGACTGGGTGTGAGTGTTTGATTGGTTCTGATGCTCCGTCCATCTCCACCCCCTTTTGTACCGCTTTTAGCCGCAACAAGTGTGGCAGGGTATGCTCAGACGTGAGTCCCTTGCTCACTTTGCCACTTGATTCAAGCAAGCCGGGCTGAAGACGGCTGGAATGCCAGAAACCGGTCCTCGGAAGCTTGTTTCCGGTCCAGGGAAGGCATGGCTTGGCAGTTCGGGCTGGACTGTTCCCATGAGGCACAGGGTCAGACTGATTTGCATATAGCCATGTCTGAACAGGGGTGGCAGAGTGGGCTAAATAACGGTGATGTATCAAACCCAGATCTTTTGACTGGGTGTGAGTGTTTGATTGGTTCTGATGCTCCGTCCATCACCACCCCCTTTTGTACCGCTTTTGGCCGCCATAAGTGTGGCAGGGTATGCTCAGACGTGAGTCCCTTGCTCACTTTGCCACTGGATTCAAGCAAGCCGGGCTGAAGACGGCTGGAATGCCATAAACCAGTCCTCGGAAGCTTGTTTCCGGTCCAGGGAAAGCATGGCTTGGCAGTTCGGGCTGGACTGTTCCCATGAGGCACAGGGTCAGACTGATTTGCATATAGCCATGTCTGAACTGGGGTGGCAGAGTGGGCTAAAGAACGGTGATGGATCAAACCCAGATGATTTGCATATAGCCATGTCTGAACTGGGGTGGCAGAGTGGGCTAAAGAACGGTGATGGATCAAACCCAGATCTTTTGACTGGGTGTGAGTGTTTGATTGGTTCTGATGCTCGTCCATCACCACCCCCTTTTGTACCGTCAGTGGTAAGCCTGACTGCTCAGTGCCAAGCTAGCCAAGGGTGAGCGCAGGTTTTGCAGTCTGTGTAATCACTAGGGGGGTGCGTAGTGTGCGTAGTGGGGCTACGCGAAGCTTTGTGAAGTGGGGAGGAAGCTACGCCCACCCACACACTTCGCATAACCCCACTACATGCCGCCCGCCGCCCGCCTCCCTCCTGCCCTCTTCTACATGCCTAATTTGATTTAAAAAATTGTGTAAAAGTAAATTAAATGCACTTACCTGATATGCGGTGTCCTGGAGCTCCCTCTTCTTGCGAGTAATGCGCATGTGCGGGCGCCCGCGCATGCGCATTTGGATAGAAGAAGTCGGCGCGAAACAGAAGAGGGAGTCCCAGGACGCCCCTGATTGCCAACAAATTGCTAACAAAGCAAACACAAGGAGATGATAGACAGAGCGCTAAAACCTTTCAGACCCTTACCCCCAGTCACAGATCCATGTGCAAATCAGTCTTGACCCTGTGCCTCATGGGAACAGTCCAGACCGCGCTGCCAAGCCAGGTCTTCCTTGGACTGGAAACAAGCATCCTGGGACCAGTTTTGGGGTAACACACCATATCAGCCAGGCTAGCTTGAATCCAGTGGCAAAGTGAGGAAGGGTGAACAAAGCAAACACAGGGAGATGATGGACGGAGCACTGAAACTTTGCAGACACTCACCCCCAGTCACAGATCTGGGTAGAATTCATCATAGTTTTTTAGGTCACTTCACCACCCCAGTTCAGACCCAGCCATATGTAAATCAGTCTTGACCGTGTGCCTCATGGCAACAGCCCAGCCCGAACTGCCAAGCCAGGTCTTCCTTTCGGGGTACCTGTCACCAGGGAAATGCTGCAAAAATGGGAACAGGGACAACTACTTATAAAGAGGAGTCAAAACGAGGTAATAAGTGTTAGAAACAATGGAGTGCACGTGCTAGTCTTCATTCCAAGCGGTAAATCTCAACAGAGAGAGATATTGTCAAGGCCGGCTCTTGGGATCGGTGCCACCGCACCGGGCGTTGACTTGGGGTGGGGCGCTCTGTTTGCAAATATATTGTGGCTTTAAAACCACCTGCTGCCACTTGCCTTGCCTCCAGCAATTTTCAGACATCAATAAAAATGTCAAGATAACTCCGGTGATTAATGTTCTTCCTGTAGAGAATCAGAGCTTGGTCTACTGGAAGTTTGACTCCTCAGTTAAGGTAGCTCAGAGGGTTAATATGCCTCCTGCTAAGAACATGTGCCATGCTGATCACAAAATGCATATAATGTTAATAGGTCAATGGGTTGCTGATTTTGTCAGAGAGATCTTTTTGTTACTTGCAGTTTCTAAGTTAAAATCCTAATATGGAACAATGAGCTATTAACTGTTATCAAAGAGCTGCATGCAAACTGCAAGGTGTATATGAGACCTACATGTTTTTTTGCCCGGTCTTTTCTTAACCTAATCTTGCAAAAGGGTTCATTTGGGTAGAAATGAATGATTATTCTTAAAGAGAACCCCTAACAATTAAATTCTGAATTTGTGCTTTTCCAGACCAAGTACTCTTAAACTATATTGCCTACCAGTATGGATGACAAGTGACTCCTACATCTTGTAATCCTCTGTCTTATGTAACATTTCTTATACGCTGATTTACATGTGTGATTGTCTCTGTTAAATGTGTGTCTGATGTAAAGTGCTCTGACACCTCACACTGGTATGAGTGGTGCTCTAAACAGCCGCGGTCGGTAGTAGGAGTTCCTGCAGGGCGGTGACGTGGGAAGGGGGAGGGGTAGGGTGGGGGGTAGTAATATATGGTTTACGGAGTTTAACAGGTAAGTAAAAATATAAATTAAAAAAAACAATTTCGTTGCGCGCACTGCTTCGCATTTGGGGATGCAGTGCACACAACGAAATTCGTTTTATTTATTTATATGTTTACTTACCTGTTAATCTCCGTAATCCATACATTACTACCCCCCACCCTGCCCCTTCCCCTCCCCACGTCACCGCCCTGCTGGAACTCCTTCTACCGACCACGGCTGGCTCTAAAACTAAATGAATCTGAGAGACAGGTTATGGAGACTTGAGGGGGCACTGTTAATTGGTGGTAGTGAGGGAATTTGTGGCAGTGGTGGTCATTGGGGGTGCCAACAAACTTTGTCACACAGGACGCCACTAGTGCTAAACCTGGCCCTGGATATTGTACCCTGGTAAATACCACACCCTGCAGTACCGGTGTTTACTGGAGCAGTCCGGTTGGTATTACCTCCCCAAAAAAATTGGCTTTGCGAGGGGGGCCTAATGCCCCCCTTAGGAAAATAGTGCATCCTGTCTTTTTATTAGCTTCCCTTTTATGCATCAGATATCTTACAGGGCTTTAAGGAAACACACTAATAATACTGCGAGTTGTGACAAGTCAGAACTGGTAGTGATTTGGTTTATATAGGGATTGGGTTTGCCCCTATCACAAACCCTGTGTGTGCCCTGGGTAGTTATGAGCGAGTCTGCAAAGAGTAAATAAAGCATCAATAAAACATGCAGAAGTCTGATTCTCAAAGTGATTGTGCACTTGCGATTAACGTACTTGTGCACCTTTATTGATTTACTGTAAATTCATGTTTGGTAATGACAAAGGGAACATTTCACCTTCAAATGGATTTATTAAACCAGACTGGCATAATACTATGTGTAAGCAGAAGGGAATGGCCAGAAAATGACGTCCCCCCACACTCTTGGAGTCATTTCCCAAATATGTGAGTGAGGCGAGCTATTGTTTGGTTGCTTCGATGAGGGAACTCTGAAGACAATGAGACTGATGAGTGCCTTTCGCACCTTAGTTGTCAATAACCTTGGGCATCTGTCCATCCAACCTTCTCTCCATCCATCCAACCTTCCATCATTCCATCCAACCTTCCATCCATTCATCCATCCAAAATCCTATTCATCAATCCATGCAACCTTCTGTCCATCCATCCATCCATCCATCCAACCTTCCATCCATCCATCCAACCTTCCATCTATCCATCCATCCAACCAACCTTCCATCCATCAATCCATTCAACCTTCCATCCATCAATCCATCCAATCTTCCATCCTCCATTCATCCATCCATCCATCCAACCTTCCATCTATCCATCCATCCATCCATCCATCCAACCATCCATCTATCCATCCATTGAGCCAACCTTCCATCCATCCAACCTTCCTTCCATCCATCCATTCAACCTTCCATTCATCCATCCATCCATCCTACCTTCCATCCATCCATCCAAACTTCCATCTATCCATCCATCCAACCAACCTTCCATCCATCAATCCATCCAACCTTCCATCCATCAATCCATCCAATCTTCCATCCTCCATTCATCCATCCATCCATCCAACCTTCCATCTATCCGTCCATCCATCCATCCAACCATCCATCTATCCATCCATTCAGCCAACCTTCCATCCATCCAACCTTCCTTTCATCCATCCATCCAACCTTCCATCCATCCATCCATCCAAAATGCCATCCATCAATCCATCCGACCTTTCATCCATCCATTCAACCTTCCATCTATCATCCATCCAACCAACCTTCCATCCATCCATCCAAACTTCCATACATCCATCCAACCTTCCATCCATCCATCCATCCAAAATGCCATCCATCCAACCCTTCATCAATCCATTCAACCTTCCATCTATTATCCATCCAACCAACCTTCCATCCATTCATCCAAACTTCCATCCATCCATCCATCCATCCATCCATCCAAACTTCCATACATCCATCCAACCTTCCATCCATCCATCCATCCAAAATGCCATCCATCCAACCCTTCATCAATCCATTCAACCTTCCATCTATTATCCATCCAACCAACCTTCCATCCATCCATCCAAACTTCCATCCTTCCATCCATCCAACATTCCTTCCATCCATCCAACCATTCATCCATCCATCCTTCCATCCATCACCTATCCGATCCCACAGGTGAATCTTAATGTTTTCTTTCAATGGCATTCATGTTTGGAGATCAAAGGAGCCATAAAAAAACATTTTAAACGTTTCGTTTAAGAAACACTGTCCAGGGGCACCTAACTCTCATTCCCCATGCCCCCTCCGGAAAACCCTTCCCTGCTCCTCCACCCACTGCTCCAGGTATTAAACACGGGGCAGTGCTTAATTTGTAAAACTATGGGTAGCATGGTGCTCGAACCTCTGCTCTTGGTAAAGGTAGGTGCTGGTCTCCAGCAAGCCATGCCGGCAAACACCGGCTCAAATAGGCACGAGTGGGGCACTGCTGACGCCTGGTGTCTCCCAGGGGCGGAGGGTGGCCCTCCCAGGCTCTCGGGCACGGACTCGTCACAGGTGTGAACGAGGAGTTTGACCTCTAGATTGTGCTGCCTTTAGTGTCTGGCAGAGCCGAGAGCGGGCGAGGCGCAGCTCCGGGAGAGAGGTGAGTGCGAGGCGCCCCCACGGGGGAGGGGGGACCCACTGCCAGTTCAACCACCCCCACCACATCACCCGAACTCTGCAAGACAACGGGGGCTGAGAAAAAAGAAATATGGACGGGTTTCTCCTCTTTAAAGGGACTTCATGGCACCGGGAGGGCGCCTCGAAGACTAGATGAGGTCAGGGGGAGGCAGACGCTGGCGGTTTATTTGTTTCCAGGGAGCGCTGCAGCTGGAAGAATGCACTGAACATCCTTGCTTCTTTCTCGACAGCGCACTTTTCTTGAGCCGACAACAGAAAGGACAAATGTGAGAAAGAACCTATCTGCAGGGGCGTAGGAGACACAAAAATTCTGGGGGGGGGGAGGGACAACCTTGTGGACTTTCCATACAGTCGCATAGTTTTGAAGTGAAAATTCAGAAAAGCAGGCATGTAGTCACAGTTTGTATGTATGCTTTATTTACATTCACATAGTAATCAGACTAAATGTTAAAAAAAACATGTATATGAATCTTGCATCTTCATGCACAAGCAAAAAAGGTCGCTGACTTCAGGTGAGGGCGTCATGTTTGTAAGTGCATTGCGGTTTGAAAAGTACCTGTTGCTGCATTCCTGGTCTCCAGCAATTTTCAGGCAACAGTAAAAATGTGAAGATAACTTTGGTGATTAATGATCTTTATTGAGAGAGATCAGAGGTCTGACTACTGGAAGTTTTGACTCATGGTAAGGTAGCCACAATGTGTTAATATGCCTGCTGCAAAGAACGTGTAACAGGCAGATCACAAAATGCATATAATGTAAATAGGTCAGTGAGTTACTGCTTTTGTCTGAGAGATTCTTTTGCTATTTGCAGTTTATAAGTTAAAATCCTAACATTGAACAGTGAGCTATTAATCGTCATCAAAGAGCTGCGAGGTATAGATTAGAACATTATGATTTTTACACAGTCTTTCATTATCCTAAGGTTGGAAAATGGGTTCATTAGGATGGAAATCAATTCTGATTATTAAAGAAAACCCCCAACCATGGTGTTAATTTTTAAATTCTGGATTTGTGCTTCTCTAGCGTTGCAAAGCCATCTGTGCCCTGGGCACTCCCCAACTTTTTGCCGACTTGTGTACCTGACTCTGACTGACCCTTGCCTCTGACTAACCAGGCCCAGGGCCAGTGCTATGTTGAAAGACACTTACAAATGCAGAAAAAACACCTACATACAATAGGGTGCACTATGGGTTAGAGTACCCCTATGATTGACATGACCTCTCCTACAAAGGCCCTAGTACATAATAGGGCATGGGGATTGAAACTACCTTTAAGTCCCTAGTATATATTAGGGCATAGTGGTTTAGAGGCCAGCAGTCCTTCCTGCACTTGCATGTGTGCACTGCTGTAGCCTGAGGTCAGTTTAAAAGTAGGCCCGTGTTGGAGGACTGATTTTAAAATGCAAATTGTACCCAATCTTGACTTTTGGGTTTGGGGCACTTACAAATTGATAAACTACCATGTTGGGGCATATTAGGTATCCCCAGGGGTTCCCCTAGGTGTCCCAGGGGTTAGAGGTCAGATATCTACAAGGAGGACCCTTATAAAATGAGTGTTATGTGCCCTGGGTTTAGTGAAATTGCACATTTCACTGCCTACATTGCAGTATAGTGCTTCCCAAAATCGGCTTTTGTGCTAGAAGCACTGTGAAGTGAGGATCTGCAATATTTTGATATAATCAGAACCCCTATAGTGTTTCCTATGTATTCTAGGGATGGGGGTCCTGTAGGTATTTAAGGAGGATCCTTATATAGGCTCTGGTATTGGAGAAATTGTCCAGTTAATTTTGCCATTGCAGATCCCCAGCCTATAGGTTAACATTGCAAGAGGTTATTAATGAAGAACTGGAGAAAGGAAAGCCATGCAACTAGGATAAAAGGATTCAGAAGAGTGGTAATGATAAATGCAACAATGTGGTATTGTTGAATTTATTCTAAAATGTACAGACAAGAAGATATAAGACTTTCTTGTCTGCAAGCCACAATTCAGCCCTCTAGTGCCCTGCCTTGCTTTGTCAGAGGTAAGTGGATTGGACTGGCTGTTTGAAGAGGTGATAAATGACCCCTAGAGTTAGGAGGCCTGTCTGGGAGTAGAGGTTGCTGGGCATGGGAATACCAGAGCCAGGGGGAGGGGTAGCAAACAATGCTCTTCAAGAGAAGGAGACAAGCTGGAAACATCACTTTATTTACACCTCTCCCACAGCCAGATGGGGGGATTAAGGAGGAATTCCCAGATGTAAGGGGAGTGGACCTAGGTAGATGAAGTTTAGTTAGTTCTGCTCCCTCTGCTGGAAAATCAGCCATGATGAATTTTGGAGAAATTGTGCTCTCTTTGGGGAAATAATGCCACATGTTAGAGGATGTGGTCATACCCTGGAGCATTGTCCTGCACCTCATTGGACAGAAGTGTCCTTCTTCACCCAGAGAACTTGGAATAAGTATCTGAAAGGGACAGAGACTCTCGGATGCTGCTGCTTCAAACTTGGGAGAAGAAAGGTCCCTGCTGAGGAGTTTGATTTGAACCAACGAGGGCCTGGGCTGAAGATTGTGCCTGTTGCACAATCTGGAGCTACAGCCCTGTGGACTACCTTGCTTCAAAAGGACTAAAGAGTGGACTCCCTGCAAGCTGAAGGTTAACAGAGCACTCCTGGACCACCAAGAATCCCCAGCCTGGAGAACTACCAGTGAATTTGAAAGGGTTTTGTCCAAGTGGATTGTGGTAACTGAAGTCCATTTCAAGGACCATCTTGGAGATTCCAGACGCTTGGAGTAAGTTTTGGACACTTTGACCCATTGGGAAACTTCAGGAAGAAGTTCCAGAGGTTTAGAGAAGTTTGGAGCAACTTTGGTAAAAAGCTCCATAAGTGGACCGACTCACTCTGGCCAGCCAAGCCGACAACCATCAACCCTGAGTCGGCCTGCCGTCCAGGTTCCTACTGCTGAAAAGCTCCAGGGGTCCGACTTCCAGAGTTTGATCGGGCGTAGGCAGACACCCAACCTGGCGAACCCTCACCGAATCCGGCCTAGGGAAAAGCATTGAGGGACCCTGCAAGAAAAAGCTCTGCAAACATTTCTAATTCCGAACTTAGAAAAGGTGACCGGGGCCAACCATGAGAGCCAAGCCACCCACCATCAACTGTGTGCCAGCCTGCATCCCTAGCTCGTACCGCTGGAAAGCTCCGGAGGTAGGACTTCCATAAGTTTGACCGGGAGTTCGTTGCAAGGCAAGCCGGCGAACCCTCACCGAATCAGGGCTGGCTGAGAGCTTCGACTGACCCCGTGAAGAAAAGCTCCAGAAAAGTTTCTAAGTCAGAAGGTAAAAACTTTGACCGAGACCTACCTCAAGGAGTAGCCCCGCAGGGCTTCATCGTGGTCGGCCTGAAACTTTGACTTTGAGCAGGTCCAGCGTGACCAGATGTACCAAAAGGGGATATATGTTTCTATGTGCTATATCGTGCTACATTTTAAAAAAGTCATATTCCTGGTTCCCTACATTGGATTTTTTTCATTTTAAAAAGACAAATATGTTGTATTTTTAAAAATTGGTGTTGGATTTTTATTGTGTGTTGTCTTAATTATTTACTGGTTTGGTGTTTTTAAATGCTTTACATACCTGCTCACAGCCAAGCTACCAAGGGTTGAGCATGAGAATAGTTTTCAAAGACCGGTACGGAGCTATATATTGAGGTAGTGTCCTTATTGACGAGGACAGATATACATTTGCCCCTACTATTAACCCACTTTCCAACATCCAGACCAAGCATTCTTAAACAATTCTTTCTACAAGTATGGCTGACATGTGACTCCTATTCCCTGTAGTTTTAATAAACATTTCCTATACACATATTTACACACCTATGATTGACTGCCTCTGTGTAGTGTGAATGATGTAAAGTGCTGACACCCTGCACTGGTATGAGTGGCGCTATATAACTAATTAAATGCATCTGAGAGAGTGGTTATGGAGACTTGAGCAGCACTATTAAAGGGTGGTAGTGAGGGAATCTTTGACGGAGCTGGGTTGTTGAATACCAAGGCTGTCTATTCGATTTCATCTCCTGCCTCCTTTATCCACCAACATACTCTCCCTCCACATTATCTCACTCTTCCAGGTTCTTTCTCATCTTTGCTTTCTCCTTTTTCTCTGTTTTCCATATTTCCCTTCCTCCTTCTGCCAACAACTCTTGATGCCTTTCTTTTGTTCGGTTTTACAGTCTGATGGTTTAAATAATGTACTGGTCTCTAACAAAAAATACAGTTATGCCTCACCTGCAGACACCAACTTAAATTAAGCATCATTAGCTTGCAGCCCACAAAGGAAATGCCAGAGTGGCTATTCTGGCCCTTTCTGCATTGTATATCCTTTCTGAAGAGCAGATACACCTTTTTCTCTCCTTTCTGCAAGACACAATGATCCCAGCCATCTCCCTTCTCTATGGAAGGGAGAAGTGTGTGTGGCGATCGGTCTCTCCGAGTGCCAGGGAACGACCCACCATTGTAATATGGCGGGCAGTAATGCAGTCATCGATGGCGGTGGGACTGTCAATGACGCGGTTATGTGGCAGTCCCACTACCAATATAATCAACCCCTAAGTTTAATGTGCATGCAAATCCAACATTACCAACCCCTGGTAAGTTGCACTACAAGTGCTGAAAAAGTCCAATGGAGGTACCAATGGACGAGGTGGACTGGCCCAAGGGTCTTGTGACCTCAGTGACTGTCACTGTTGCTCTAGTGTGTGCTTCTTCGTATGCCTGCTCGCAAGACTGGAGGTGAACTGCATGGATTGTGGTGGACAGGCCTTCAAGGTTAACTCACACTGGCCACCGTTAGGGTTCACCTGCTGGTGTTAAGACACCAGGGCTTCTAAGGTTTATCGGGCCTTCTAAGGTGTAGCATCGGAATGAGCTCTGTCAGGAGTGTGGTCTGGTAGACTGGTCATGAAGGCTGAAAATGGTGCTCCAGTTCCAAATTTGGCAGCTCTGTCCAGAGTGCCACATCCTCTCCCCTACTGAATACCATACTGCCCCACTGGGAGAAACTGGCACTGCCTTCAGATACAACCCAATTGTGCTGAGACTTAATTCAAATTATGCATTGGACAAGAGTAAAATGCTGCCTGAAAAAAAGTAACTGCAAACACAACAATGATGGACAGAATGTGGATCAATGTCACACATTCACCCCAGTCCAAAGATCTGGGCCCAAATCCATCGTTTTTCCACTCCACACCACCCTGGGTTAGACAATGGCGATATGCAAATCAGCGCTGACCCTGTGCCCCATGGGAACAGTCCAGTCCGAACTACAAAAGCCATGTCCTTCCCAGAACGGAAACAAGCATCCGAGGACCGGCCCGGTTTCGAGGTAACACCTCTCATCAGCCCGGCTAGCTTGATTCCAGTGGTGTGGAGTGCCTGGGACTCACGTCTGAGCATCCCCAGTACACTTAGAGCGGTAACTGCAAACACAACAATGATGGACAGAATGTGGATCAATGTCACACATTCACCCCAGTCCAAAGATCTGGGCCCAAATCCATCGTTTTTCCACTCCACACCACCCTGGGTTAGACAATGGCGATATGCAAATCAGCGCTGACCCTGTGCCCCATGGGAACAGTCCAGTCCGAACTACAAAAGCCATGTCCTTCCCAGAACGGAAACAAGCATCCGAGGACCGGCCCGGTTTCGAGGTAACACCTCTCATCAGCCCGGCTAGCTTGATTCCAGTGGTGTGGAGTGCCTGGGACTCACGTCTGAGCATCCCCAGTACACTTAGAGCGGTAACTGCAAACACAACAATGATGGACAGAATGTGGATCAATGTCACACATTCACCCCAGTCCAAAGATCTGGGCCCAAATCCATCGTTTTTCCACTCCACACCACCCTGGGTTAGACAATGGCGATATGCAAATCAGCGCTGACCCTGTGCCCCATGGGAACAGTCCAGTCCGAACTACAAAAGCCATGTCCTTCCCAGAACGGAAACAAGCATCCGAGGACCGGCCCGGTTTCGAGGTAACACCTCTCATCAGCCCGGCTAGCTTGATTCCAGTGGTGTGGAGTGCCTGGGACTCACGTCTGAGCATCCCCAGTACACTTAGAGCGGTAACTGCAAACACAACAATGATGGACAGAATGTGGATCAATGTCACACATTCACCCCAGTCCAAAGATCTGGGCCCAAATCCATCGTTTTTCCACTCCACACCACCCTGGGTTAGACAATGGCGATATGCAAATCAGCGCTGACCCTGTGCCCCATGGGAACAGTCCAGTCCGAACTACAAAAGCCATGTCCTTCCCAGAACGGAAACAAGCATCCGAGGACCGGCCCGGTTTCGAGGTAACACCTCTCATCAGCCCGGCTAGCTTGATTCCAGTGGTGTGGAGTGCCTGGGACTCACGTCTGAGCATCCCCAGTACACTTAGAGCGGTAACTGCAAACACAACAATGATGGACAGAATGTGGATCAATGTCACACATTCACCCCAGTCCAAAGATCTGGGCCCAAATCCATGGTTTTTCCACTCCACACCACCCTGGGTTAGACAATGGCGATATGCAAATCAGCGCTGACCCTGTGCCCCATGGGAACAGTCCAGTCCGAACTACAAAAGCCATGTCCTTCCCAGAACGGAAACAAGCATCCGAGGACCGGCCCGGTTTCGAGGTAACACCTCTCATCAGCCCGGCTAGCTTGATTCCAGTGGTGTGGAGTGCCTGGGACTCACGTCTGAGCATCCCCAGTACACTTAGAGCGGTAACTGCAAACACAACAATGATGGACAGAATGTGGATCAATGTCACACATTCACCCCAGTCCAAAGATCTGGGCCCAAATCCATCGTTTTTCCACTCCACACCACCCTGGGTTAGACAATGGCGATATGCAAATCAGCGCTGACCCTGTGCCCCATGGGAACAGTCCAGTCCGAACTACAAAAGCCATGTCCTTCCCAGAACGGAAACAAGCATCCGAGGACCGGACCGGTTTCGAGGTAACACCTCTCATCAGCCCGGCTAGCTTGATTCCAGTGGTGTGGAGTGCCTGGGACTCACGTCTGAGCATCCCCAGTACACTTAGAGCGGTAACTGCAAACACAACAATGATGGACAGAATGTGGATCAATGTCACACATTCACCCCAGTCCAAAGATCTGGGCCCAAATCCATCGTTTTTCCACTCCACACCACCCTGGGTTAGACAATGGCGATATGCAAATCAGCGCTGACCCTGTGCCCCATGGGAACAGTCCAGTCCGAACTACAAAAGCCATGTCCTTCCCAGAACGGAAACAAGCATCCGAGGACCGGCCCGGTTTCGAGGTAACACCTCTCATCAGCCCGGCTAGCTTGATTCCAGTGGTGTGGAGTGCCTGGGACTCACGTCTGAGCATCCCCAGTACACTTAGAGCGGTAACTGCAAACACAACAATGATGGACAGAATGTGGATCAATGTCACACATTCACCCCAGTCCAAAGATCTGGGCCCAAATCCATCGTTTTTCCACTCCACACCACCCTGGGTTAGACAATGGCGATATGCAAATCAGCGCTGACCCTGTGCCCCATGGGAACAGTCCAGTCCGAACTACAAAAGCCATGTCCTTCCCAGAACGGAAACAAGCATCCGAGGACCGGCCCGGTTTCGAGGTAACACCTCTCATCAGCCCGGCTAGCTTGATTCCAGTGGTGTGGAGTGCCTGGGACTCACGTCTGAGCATCCCCAGTACACTTAGAGCGGTAACTGCAAACACAACAATGATGGACAGAATGTGGATCAATGTCACACATTCACCCCAGTCCAAAGATCTGGGCCCAAATCCATCGTTTTTCCACTCCACACCACCCTGGGTTAGACAATGGCGATATGCAAATCAGCGCTGACCCTGTGCCCCATGGGAACAGTCCAGTCCGAACTACAAAAGCCATGTCCTTCCCAGAACGGAAACAAGCATCCGAGGACCGGCCCGGTTTCGAGGTAACACCTCTCATCAGCCCGGCTAGCTTGATTCCAGTGGTGTGGAGTGCCTGGGACTCACGTCTGAGCATCCCCAGTACACTTAGAGCGGTAACTGCAAACACAACAATGATGGACAGAATGTGGATCAATGTCACACATTCACCCCAGTCCAAAGATCTGGGCCCAAATCCATCGTTTTTCCACTCCACACCACCCTGGGTTAGACAATGGCGATATGCAAATCAGCGCTGACCCTGTGCCCCATGGGAACAGTCCAGTCCGAACTACAAAAGCCATGTCCTTCCCAGAACGGAAACAAGCATCCGAGGACCGGCCCGGTTTCGAGGTAACACCTCTCATCAGCCCGGCTAGCTTGATTCCAGTGGTGTGGAGTGCCTGGGACTCACGTCTGAGCATCCCCAGTACACTTAGAGCGGTAACTGCAAACACAACAATGATGGACAGAATGTGGATCAATGTCACACATTCACCCCAGTCCAAAGATCTGGGCCCAAATCCATGGTTTTTCCACTCCACACCACCCTGGGTTAGACAATGGCGATATGCAAATCAGCGCTGACCCTGTGCCCCATGGGAACAGTCCAGTCCGAACTACAAAAGCCATGTCCTTCCCAGAACGGAAACAAGCATCCGAGGACCGGCCCGGTTTCGAGGTAACACCTCTCATCAGCCCGGCTAGCTTGATTCCAGTGGTGTGGAGTGCCTGGGACTCACGTCTGAGCATCCCCAGTACACTTAGAGCGGTAACTGCAAACACAACAATGATGGACAGAATGTGGATCAATGTCACACATTCACCCCAGTCCAAAGATCTGGGCCCAAATCCATCGTTTTTCCACTCCACACCACCCTGGGTTAGACAATGGCGATATGCAAATCAGCGCTGACCCTGTGCCCCATGGGAACAGTCCAGTCCGAACTACAAAAGCCATGTCCTTCCCAGAACGGAAACAAGCATCCGAGGACCGGACCGGTTTCGAGGTAACACTTCTCATCAGCCCGGCTAGCTTGATTCCAGTGGTGTGGAGTGCCTGGGACTCACGTCTGAGCATCCCCAGTACACTTAGAGCGGTAACTGCAAACACAACAATGATGGACAGAATGTGGATCAATGTCACACATTCACCCCAGTCCAAAGATCTGGGCCCAAATCCATCGTTTTTCCACTCCACACCACCCTGGGTTAGACAATGGCGATATGCAAATCAGCGCTGACCCTGTGCCCCATGGGAACAGTCCAGTCCGAACTACAAAAGCCATGTCCTTCCCAGAACGGAAACAAGCATCCGAGGACCGGCCCGGTTTCGAGGTAACACCTCTCATCAGCCCGGCTAGCTTGATTCCAGTGGTGTGGAGTGCCTGGGACTCACGTCTGAGCATCCCCAGTACACTTAGAGCGGTAACTGCAAACACAACAATGATGGACAGAATGTGGATCAATGTCACACATTCACCCCAGTCCAAAGATCTGGGCCCAAATCCATCGTTTTTCCACTCCACACCACCCTGGGTTAGACAATGGCGATATGCAAATCAGCGCTGACCCTGTGCCCCATGGGAACAGTCCAGTCCGAACTACAAAAGCCATGTCCTTCCCAGAACGGAAACAAGCATCCGAGGACCGGCCCGGTTTCGAGGTAACACCTCTCATCAGCCCGGCTAGCTTGATTCCAGTGGTGTGGAGTGCCTGGGACTCACGTCTGAGCATCCCCAGTACACTTAGAGCGGTAACTGCAAACACAACAATGATGGACAGAATGTGGATCAATGTCACACATTCACCCCAGTCCAAAGATCTGGGCCCAAATCCATCGTTTTTCCACTCCACACCACCCTGGGTTAGACAATGGCGATATGCAAATCAGCGCTGACCCTGTGCCCCATGGGAACAGTCCAGTCCGAACTACAAAAGCCATGTCCGTCCCAGAACGGAAACAAGCATCCGAGGACCGGCCCGGTTTCGAGGTAACACCTCTCATCAGCCCGGCTAGCTTGATTCCAGTGGTGTGGAGTGCCTGGGACTCACGTCTGAGCATCCCCAGTACACTTAGAGCGGTAACTGCAAACACAACAATGATGGACAGAATGTGGATCAATGTCACACATTCACCCCAGTCCAAAGATCTGGGCCCAAATCCATCGTTTTTCCACTCCACACCACCCTGGGTTAGACAATGGCGATATGCAAATCAGCGCTGACCCTGTGCCCCATGGGAACAGTCCAGTCCGAACTACAAAAGCCATGTCCTTCCCAGAACGGAAACAAGTATCCGAGCACCGGCCCGGTTTCGAGGTAACACCTCTCATCAGCCCGGCTAGCTTGATTCCAGTGGTGTGGAGTGCCTGGGACTCACGTCTGAGCATCCCCAGTACACTTAGAGCGGTAACTGCAAACACAACAATGATGGACAGAATGTGGATCAATGTCACACATTCACCCCAGTCCAAAGATCTGGGCCCAAATCCATCGTTTTTCCACTCCACACCACCCTGGGTTAGACAATGGCGATATGCAAATCAGCGCTGACCCTGTGCCCCATGGGAACAGTCCAGTCCGAACTACAAAAGCCATGTCCTTCCCAGAACGGAAACAAACATCCGAGGACCGGCCCGGTTTCGAGGTAACACCTCTCATCAGCCCGGCTAGCTTGATTCCAGTGGTGTGAAGTGCCTGGGACTCACGTCTGAGCATCCCCAGTACACTTAGAGCGGTAACTGCAAACACAACAATGATGGACAGAATGTGGATCAATGTCACACATTCACCCCAGTCCAAAGATCTGGGCCCAAATCCATCGTTTTTCCACTCCACACCACCCTGGGTTAGACAATGGCGATATGCAAATCAGCGCTGACCCTGTGCCCCATGGGAACAGTCCAGTCCGAACTACAAAAGCCATGTCCGTCCCAGAACGGAAACAAGCATCCGAGGACCGGCCCGGTTTCGAGTTAACACCTCTCATCAGCCCGGCTAGCTTGATTCCAGTGGTGTGGAGTGCCTGGGACTCACGTCTGAGCATCCCCAGTACACTTAGAGCGGTAACTGCAAACACAACAATGATGGACAGAATGTGGATCAATGTCACACATTCACCCCAGTCCAAAGATCTGGGCCCAAATCCATCGTTTTTCCACTCCACACCACCCTGGGTTAGACAATGGCGATATGCAAATCAGCGCTGACCCTGTGCCCCATGGGAACAGTCCAGTCCGAACTACAAAAGCCATGTCCTTCCCAGAACGGAAACAAGCATCCGAGGACCGGCCCGGTTTCGAGGTAACACCTCTCATCAGCCCGGCTAGCTTGATTCCAGTGGTGTGGAGTGCCTGGGACTCACGTCTGAGCATCCCCAGTACACTTAGAGCGGTAACTGCAAACACAACAATGATGGACAGAATGTGGATCAATGTCACACATTCACCCCAGTCCAAAGATCTGGGCCCAAATCCATCGTTTTTCCACTCCACACCACCCTGGGTTAGACAATGGCGATATGCAAATCAGCGCTGACCCTGTGCCCCATGGGAACAGTCCAGTCCGAACTACAAAAGCCATGTCCGTCCCAGAACGGAAACAAGCATCCGAGGACCGGCCCGGTTTCGAGGTAACACCTCTCATCAGCCCGGCTAGCTTGATTCCAGTGGTGTGGAGTGCCTGGGACTCACGTCTGAGCATCCCCAGTACACTTAGAGCGGTAACTGCAAACACAACAATGATGGACAGAATGTGGATCAATGTCACACATTCACCCCAGTCCAAAGATCTGGGCCCAAATCCATCGTTTTTCCACTCCACACCACCCTGGGTTAGACAATGGCGATATGCAAATCAGCGCTGACCCTGTGCCCCATGGGAACAGTCCAGTCCGAACTACAAAAGCCATGTCCTTCCCAGAACGGAAACAAGCATCCGAGGACCGGCCCGGTTTCGAGGTAACACCTCTCATCAGCCCGGCTAGCTTGATTCCAGTGGTGTGGAGTGCCTGGGACTCACGTCTGAGCATCCCCAGTACACTTAGAGCGTGTTGGACAGGCCACATGAAGGGCTCGCTCCCTCCCCGCAGGACAGGGCCCGGGCCACCGTCAGCACCATTGCCCGGCCCAGCCGCCATCTTGGACACGGCACCACGCGGCCGTGCGGCCTCAGCCCGACCCCAACCCTGGGCCTGGCCAGGCCCCGACATCCCGGCACCACCCTCCACCCAGGAGGTGAACGGACCACTTGGCAGGTCAATGGGAGTAAGAAGTGTCGATGGCTCTCCCCCGCCAGGTGCCGAGCACCCCCAGCCTCCTCGGGCGCTGGCTCCACCCCCCTGCTGGGTGTCTGGACTCCCTCATCCCAGACCTCCCGACCTCCAAGAGCGAGGGTCCGGACATCAAAGGGCGCCAGACCTATAACTGAGGCCGCCCCAGGACAGGAAGGCAGTTGTATCCTGGAGTCGAGAGACACCGCGACAAACTCATCCTTGACGGACTGCTGGCGCTGCCACAGCCCTGCCTTGTGAACTATTGTCCTGCCTGCTGGCGCTGCCGCGGCCCTCTCCAACCTTCATCCTCGTGGGACCTGCTGGCGCTGCCGCGGCCCTCTGCAACCTTCATCCTCGTGGGACCTGCTGGCGCTGCCGCGGCCCTCTGCAACCTTCATCCTCATGGGACCTGCTGGCGCTGCCGCGGCCCGTTGTAACCTTCATCCTCGTGGGACCTGCTGGCGCTGCCGCGGCCCGTTGCAACCTGCATTCTCGTGGGACCTGCTGGCGCTGCCGCGGCCCGTTGTAACCTTCATCCTCGTTGGGACCTGCTGGCGCTGCCGCGGCCCGTTGCCACCTACGACCTCTTCGGGACCTGCCGGCGCTGCCGCGGTCTGACCCATCCGAACACCGAGCTCGAGGATTGTGAGCTATCACCGTTACACCTCCGTACCCGTGGGTACCAAGACTGTCCCGCTACCCCCTTCCCTTACTAGAGACTAGAATTGAGAGAATCATCGTGTCCTGATCGCCTTGTATCGTACCACTCTACTACCAGAAGTGCCTATAAAAGGTGTTACCCTGATCTTTGTGTGGTGTCCATCTGTGGGGGGGAAGTTACCTGTCTGTGCGATCACTGTGCTCGGCCGACCCTCCAGGTCCCCGTCTAACATTGGTGGCTAGCGGCGCGATCCGAACCAACGCGTACCGTACAGACAGTAACTCACCCTACGACTAAAACCACAATGACGACCAAAGAGAGCGGATCGGCGGAGAAGTTCCAGATGGAAAAGCTGGAAGAATACAACCACCGAGAGCTCAAACAATTTTGCATGGACTTAGGCATTGCTACCACCGGGCTAAGCACAAAAGAAGACTTCAAAAACGCCCTAGAGGCCTGGACAGAGACAAATACCGCAACCCCCCGGGACCCCGCAGCCCCGGAAGTCAACACCACCCGGACGGAGGAACGGAGAACAGGCCCTTCCCGTGAAGAGATCCAAGAGTGGGAAAAAAATAGATTACACGAGTTAGACTTGGCACGACTCAGATTAGACGGAGAATTGAAACTGGCGGAACAAAAAATAAACTTAGAACACTTAAGGCTCAGAGAAGAGCGAGAGGAAAAACAGAGACAGAGAGACCTCGAAGAAAAAAGACTGGCATACGAGCACGAGTGCAAACTAGCGGAGATAGAAATACGCAAACTGAACAAAAACCTAGGGGTGCCCGAGCAACCGCACTCCCCGGGTCCTACCGAGCAGAAGGTCCACATCCCCAAGGATGTGGTCCGAGAATATCACCGGAACGACGACATACAGCAGTGGTTCAAGGCCTATGAGATTGCCATGACCGCCCACCGGGTCGCTCGAAGTGACTGGGGAGCCGGTCTATGGGGGAAATTCGTCAACGAGGGTCATGATGCCCTGCTGCAGCTTCCGGACCATCAAATGACGTCCTATGACCACATGAAGGCCGCCCTCCTCAGTCGATATGGGCTTACACCCGAAATGTACCGCCAGAGGTTCCGCAACTGCACCCGGGTCCCAGGTACAACGTGGTTGGAATACGTGAACTATTTCAGCCGAGCCTTCGAGGGGTGGATCAAGGGTAACAACGTAACCACTTACGAACAACTCTTCAATCTCATTGTGTGGGAGCACCTCTCCAACAACTGCTTCGTCGAGCTCAGGCAGCACCTCCTCGACAGTAAATTGACTGAACCCCGGCAGCTCGCCGCCGAGGCTGACCGGTGGGAGAGCACCCGAGTGGCCCGGAGTGGGCCGAATGAGCAGAACAGAACCAACCAAGGTCATCATCGTCCCCGAGGAGGAGGAGGAGGCCCGGGCCGGGGCAGAGACGCCGTCCCGGCCGCGCCCACTAACGCCACCCCGGCCCCAGCAGGCCGGGGAAACCCCCCGATGCGCCCGGGGTTCCGAGCTAACGTGACGTGTCATCGATGCCAGCGAGTCGGCCACTATGCCAGTGACCCGACCTGCCCGAAGAACCAGGTCCCCGGGCCCCGCCAGATGGCGGCCGCCGCCCTGGGAGAAGAACAAGTCTCCGAAGACACGGAGACCTATGAGTCGGAGCAGTTCGAGTGGGAACCCGCCGCCATGACCCTGGCATGCCTGGGAGGAAGAGACATGGTCCCGCGGACTCCCCTGCCCGCCAACACTCGGAAGTACAGCCAATGGGTGAGCATCAATGGGCGCAAGGCCGAGGCCCTGCGTGACACCGGGGCCAGTGTGACGGCCGTCCGTTGTCACCTGGTGACCCCAGAACAAATCCTACCAAACGTACTTTGCCCCGTCCGATCGGCAGATAACTCGGAGAGCCTGTGTCGGATGGCCTGCGTCCCCTTCGAATGGGGAGGAGTGTCCGGCATGCTGAAAGTAACTGTCCGCGACGATGCCCCCGTGGACTGCCTCCTGGGGAACAATCTCGAGAGCTCCCCGTGGGCCGCTGTAGAAAGAAGAGAGCATCTGGGGATGTTGGGTCTCCCGGACTGGGCGTGCGTAACCACCCGGTCCATGGCCACCAGCACCATCCCTAGACCAGAAGAACCAGAATGGGCAGCACCTCCGCCCTCGATCACTCCAGAAGAAGACTTCCTCCAGACCGACCACCCGGACCCCACCACAGAGGGGTCCACACAGCCCCCCGAGCTTCCCGACCTGGCTCAGTGGCGTCAAGAAGGGGGGCCCACCCAGGAACAATTCCGGCAGGAGCAAAAGACCTGCCCCTCCCTCGAGGGATTGCGACAGCAAGCGCTCGCCCAGAGCCAAGGAGACACCACCGGGGCCCACTGGGTTTATTGGGACAATGATCTCTTGTACAGCGAGCAGAAAATCGCAGAACTGGGGGCCGGGCGAGTGCTGGTGGTGCCCCTCCACTTCAGAGACTTCCTGTTGAACCTAGCCTATGATGTCCCCCTGGCCGGGCACCTGGGCCAAGACAAGACCTACCACCGCCTGGTGACTCACTTTTTTTGGCCCAAAATGAGAAATGACGTCTCCAACCATTGCCGGTCCTGCCCGACCTGCCAGGCCAGCGGGAAGAGCGGCCGCAAACTCAAGGCACCCCTACAACCATTCCCCGTGGTGACCACCCCGTTCGAAAGGGTGGGAATAGACATTGTGGGGCCCCTGGACCCCCGAACAGCACAGGGGCATCGCTTCATCCTGGTCCTGGTGGACCACGCCACCCGCTATCCTGAGGCGGTCCCCCTCCGTACTATAACAGCCCCAGTAGTGGGTCGAGCCTTGATGGGGATCTTCTCTCGAGTGGGCTTCCCCCGGGAAGTCGTCAGCGACAGGGGTACGAACTTTATTTCAAAGTATATGAAATCCCTCTGGCAGCAGTGCGGAGTCACTTACCGCTTCACCACCCCCTATCACCCCCAGGGGAACGGACTGGTCGAGCGGTTCAACCGCACCCTCAAGGGGATGATCATGGGGCTGGAAGAACCCCTACGCCGCCAGTGGGACGTGCTACTACCGTGCCTCCTCTTCGCCTACCGAGAAGTCCCCCAGAAGTCCCTCGGCTTCAGCCCCTTCGAACTCCTGTACGGACACCCCGTTCGCGGGCCTCTCAGCCTAGTGAAGGAGGAATGGGAAATGGCCCCCCTAAAGACCCCTCCGGACGTCTACAAATACCTCCTCACCCTCCGAAATCAGACCCGGAAATTCAGGGAGATCGCTAAAGCCAATCTGGAGGCCAGTCAGGAGGACATGAAGAAGTGGTACGACCAACATGCCTCCTCCATCGAGTTTGAACCGGGTCAGCAGGTATGGGTGATGTCCCCCATCGAACCGTGTGCCTTGCAAGACAAATGGACGGGGCCCTTCAAGGTGATCGAGCGCAGGAGTCCCGTCACCTATCTCATCGACCTGGAGTCCCCCCGGAACCCCCTCCGGGTCCTCCACACCAACAGGCTCAAACCCCACTTCATGCGCTCAGAGCTCAGCCTGCTGATGGCGACCGACAGTGGCACAGAAGGAGACTCCGAGCCCCTCCCTGACCTACTGAGGACTCGGGAAAGAGATGGCTCGGTGGACGGGGTCCGACTCTCCGAGGCCCTGACCCCAGAGCAGCGTCAAGATTGCCGGGCCCTCCTGCTGCCGTTCGCAAACCTGTTCTCCCTCGCACCCGGAGTCACCTCCTGGTGCCTGCACGACGTGGACACGGGGGACAGTCCTCCTGTCCGACACCGGGCGTACCGAGTACCGGATCGGGTACGTACATGCATCCAAGAAGAAGTCTCCAAGATGCTCGCCCTCGGGGTCATCAAGCCTTCGGACAGTCCCTGGGCCAGCCCGGTCGTCCTGGTCCCCAAGGCCGCGGCACCGGGCACCACGCCGGAGCTCCGATTCTGCATCGACTATCGGGGGCTGAACGCGGTCACCCGAACCGACGCTCACCCTATCCCCCGAGCAGATGAACTAGTCGACCGCATGGGGGCAGCCCGCTACCTAAGCATCTTTGACCTGACAGCGGGCTACTGGCAGATTGGCCTCACCCCCAGGGCCCAAGAACGTTCCGCTTTCTCCACCCCGGACGGGCACTACCATTTCAGAGTGATGCCCTTCGGCATGAAGAACGCTCCAGCCACCTTTCAAAGACTGGTGAACCAGGTATTGGCGGGCCTCGAAGAATTCAGCGCCGCCTACCTGGACGACATCGCGGTATACAGCCGCCACTGGGCCGACCACCTCCACCACCTCAGAGCGGTCCTGCAGGCCCTCCAACAGGCCGGCCTCACCATAAAGGCCAGCAAGTGCCAAATCGGCCAGGGGTCCGTGACCTACCTCGGACACCAAGTGGGGAGCGGTCTGGTGGCCCCCCTCCAACTCAAGGTAGCTGCCATCCAGTCCTGGCAACCCCCCCGAAACACAAACAGAGGTCCGAGCCTTCCTGGGGCTCACCGGATACTACCGGCGGTTTGTGAGGGACTATGGCAGCATTGTGGGGCCCCTCACGGAACTCACGTCTAAGAACAACCCAAAATGAGTCAACTGGACTCCCGACTGTCACGCGGCCTTCGAGACGCTGAAGGCCGCCATGTGCACCGCTCCTGTGCTCCAGGCCCCCGACTACAGCCGCGAGTTCATTGTGTAGACCGATGCCTCCGACCATGGTATTGGGGCCGTCCTCTCCCAACTGAACCCCGAAGGAGTGGACCAACCCGTGGCCTTCATCAGCAGACGCCTACTGCCCCGAGAACAGCGCTGGAGCACCATTGAGCGAGAGGCCTTCGCAGTGGTATGGGCCCTCAAGAAGCTCCGGCCGTACCTCTTCGGAACCCATTTCCGGGTACAGACAGATCATCGGCCCCTGCAATGGCTCATGCAGATGCGGGGGGAGAACCCCAAACTATTGCGATGGTCCATCTCCCTGTAGGGGATGGACTTCACTGTGGAGCATCGCCCTGGCCAAGACCACGCCAACGCGGATGGCCTGTCCCGCTTTTTCCGCCTCGACGAGGAAAGTCCCCAAGAAGATGGGTGACTCTCCCCGCCTTCAGCTGGGGGGGACGCATGTTGGACAGGCCACATGAAGGGCTCGCTCCCTCCCCGCAGGACAGGGCCCGGGCCACCGTCAGCACCATTGCCCGGCCCAGCCGCCATCTTGGACACGGCACCACGCGGCCGCGCGGCCTCAGCCCGACCCCAACCCTGGGCCTGGCCAGGCCCCGACATCCCGGCACCACCCTCCACCCAGGAGGTGAACGGACCACTTGGCAGGTCAATGGGAGTAAGAAGTGTCGATGGCTCTCCCCCGCCAGGTGCCGAGCACCCCCAGCCTCCTCGGGCGCTGGCTCCACCCCCCTGCTGGGTGTCTGGACTCCCTCATCCCAGACCTCCCGACCTCCAAGAGCGAGGGTCCGGACATCAAAGGGCGCCAGACCTATAACTGAGGCCGCCCCAGGACAGGAAGGCAGTTGTATCCTGGAGTCGAGAGACACCGCGACGAACTCATCCTTGACGGACTGCTGGCGCTGCCACAGCCCTGCCTTGTGAACTATTGTCCTGCCTGCTGGCGCTGCCGTGGCCCTCTGCAACCTTCATCCTCGTGGGACCTGCTGGCGCTGCCGCGGCCCTCTGCAACCTTCATCCTCGTGGGACCTGCTGGCGCTGCCGCGGCCCTCTGCAACCTTCATCCTCGTGGGACCTGCTGGCGCTGCCGCGGCCCGTTGTAACCTTCATCCTCGTGGGACCTGCTGGCGCTGCCGCGGCCCGTTGCAACCTGCATTCTCGTGGGACCTGCTGGCGCTGCCGCGGCCCGTTGTAACCTTCATCCTCGTTGGGACCTGCTGGCGCTGCCGCGGCCCGTTGCCACCTACGACCTCTTCGGGACCTGCCGGCGCTGCCGCGGTCTGACCCATCCGAACACCGAGCTCGAGGATTGTGAGCTATCACCGTTACACCTCCGTACCCGTGGGTACCAAGACTGTCCCGCTACCCCCTTCCCTTACTAGAGACTAGAATTGAGAGAATCATCGTGTCCTGATCGCCTTGTATCGTACCACTCTACTACCAGAAGTGCCTATAAAAGGTGTTACCCTGATCTTTGTGTGGTGTCCATCTGTGGGGGGGAAGTTACCTGTCTGTGCGATCACTGTGCTCGGCCGACCCTCCAGGTCCCCGTCTAACAGAGCGGTAACTGCAAACACAACAATGATGGACAGAATGTGGATCAATGTCACACATTCACCCCAGTCCAAAGATCTGGGCCCAAATCCATCGTTTTTCCACTCCACACCACCCTGGGTTAGACAATGGCGATATGCAAATCAGCGCTGACCCTGTGCCCCATGGGAACAGTCCAGTCCGAACTACAAAAGCCATGTCCTTCCCAGAACGGAAACAAGCATCCGAGGACCGGCCCGGTTTCGAGGTAACACCTCTCATCAGCCCGGCTAGCTTGATTCCAGTGGTGTGGAGTGCCTGGGACTCACGTCTGAGCATCCCCAGTACACTTAGAGCGGTAACTGCAAACACAACAATGATGGACAGAATGTGGATCAATGTCACACATTCACCCCAGTCCAAAGATCTGGGCCCAAATCCATCGTTTTTCCACTCCACACCACCCTGGGTTAGACAATGGCGATATGCAAATCAGCGCTGACCCTGTGCCCCATGGGAACAGTCCAGTCCGAACTACAAAAGCCATGTCCTTCCCAGAACGGAAACAAGCATCCGAGGACCGGCCCGGTTTCGAGGTAACACCTCTCATCAGCCCGGCTAGCTTGATTCCAGTGGTGTGGAGTGCCTGGGACTCACGTCTGAGCATCCCCAGTACACTTAGAGCGGTAACTGCAAACACAACAATGATGGACAGAATGTGGATCAATGTCACACATTCACCCCAGTCCAAAGATCTGGGCCCAAATCCATCGTTTTTCCACTCCACACCACCCTGGGTTAGACAATGGCGATATGCAAATCAGCGCTGACCCTGTGCCCCATGGGAACAGTCCAGTCCAAACTACAAAAGCCATGTCCTTCCCAGAACGGAAACAAGCATCCGAGGACCGGCCCGGTTTCGAGATAACACCTCTCATCAGCCCGGCTAGCTTGATTCCAGTGGTGTGGAGTGCCTGGGACTCACGTCTGAGCATCCCCAGTACACTTAGAGCGGTAACTGCAAACACAACAATGATGGACAGAATGTGGATCAATGTCACACATTCACCCCAGTCCAAAGATCTGGGCCCAAATCCATCGTTTTTCCACTCCACACCACCCTGGGTTAGACAATGGCGATATGCAAATCAGCGCTGACCCTGTGCCCCATGGGAACAGTCCAGTCCGAACTACAAAAGCCATGTCCTTCCCAGAACGGAAACAAGCATCCGAGGACCGGCCCGGTTTCGAGGTAACACCTCTCATCAGCCCGGCTAGCTTGATTCCAGTGGTGTGGAGTGCCTGGGACTCACGTCTGAGCATCCCCAGTACACTTAGAGCGGTAACTGCAAACACAACAATGATGGACAGTCTAACCCAGGGTGGTGTGGAGTGGAAAAACGATGGATTTGGGCCCAGATCTTTGGACTGGGGTGAATGTGTGACATTGATCCACATTCTGTCCATCATTGTTGTGTTTGCAGTTACCGCTCTAAGTGTACTGGGGATGCTCAGACGTGAGTCCCAGGCACTCCACACCACTGGAATCAAGCTAGCCGGGCTGAAGAGAGGTGTTACCTCGAAACCGGGCCGGTCCTCGGATGCTTGTTTCCGTTCTGGGAAGGACATGGCTTTTGTAGTTCAGACTGGACTGTTCCCATGGGGCACAGGGTCAGCGCTGATTTGCATATCGCCACTGTCTAACCCAGGGTGGTGTGGAGTGGAAAAACGATGGATTTGGGCCCAGATCTTTGGACTGGGGTGAATGTGTGACATTGATCCACATTCTGTCCATCATTGTTGTGTTTGCAGTTACCGCTCTAAGTGTACTGGGGATGCTCAGACGTGAGTCCCAGGCACTCCACACCACTGGAATCAAGCTAGCCGGGCTGAAGAGAGGTGTTACCTCGAAACCGGGCCGGTCCTCGGATGCTTGTTTCCGTTCTGGGAAGGACATGGCTTTTGTAGTTCGGACTGGACTGTTCCCATGGGGCACAGGGTCAGCGCTGATTTGCATATCGCCATTGTCTAACCCAGGGTGGTGTGGAGTGGAAAAACGATGGATTTGGGCCCAGATCTTTGGACTGGGGTGAATGTGTGACATTGATCCACATTCTGTCCATCATTGTTGTGTTTGCAGTTCCCGCTCTAAGTGTACTGGGGATGCTCAGACGTGAGTCCCAGGCACTCCACACCACTGGAATCAAGCTAGCCGGGCTGAAGAGAGGTGTTACCTCGAAACCGGGCCGGTCCTCGGATGCTTGTTTCCGTTCTGGGAAGGACATGGCTTTTGTAGTTCGGACTGGACTGTTCCCATGGGGCACAGGGTCAGCGCTGATTTGCATATCGCCATTGTCTAACCCAGGGTGGTGTGGAGTGGAAAAACGATGGATTTGGGCCCAGATCTTTGGACTGGGGTGAATGTGTGACATTGATCCACATTCTGTCCATCATTGTTGTGTTTGCAGTTACCGCTCTAAGTGTACTGGGGATGCTCAGACGTGAGTCCCAGGCACTCCACACCACTGAAATCAAGCTAGCCGGGCTGAAGAGAGGTGTTACCTCGAAACCGGTCCGGTCCTCGGATGCTTGTTTCCGTTCTGGGAAGGACATGGCTTTTGTAGTTCGGACTGGACTGTTCCCATGGGGCACAGGGTCAGCGCTGATTTGCATATCGCCATTGTCTAACCCAGGGTGGTGTGGAGTGAAAAAACGATGGATTTGGGCCCAGATCTTTGGACTGGGGTGAATGTGTGACATTGATCCACATTCTGTCCATCATTGTTGTGTTTGCAGTTACCGCTCTAAGTGTACTGGGGATGCTCAGACGTGAGTCCCAGGCACTCCACACCACTGGAATCAAGCTAGCCGGGCTGAAGAGAGGTGTTACCTCGAAACCGGGCCGGTCCTCGGATGCTTGTTTCCGTTCTGGGAAGGACATGGCTTTTGTAGTTCGGACTGGACTGTTCCCATGGGGCACAGGGTCAGCGCTGATTTGCATATCGCCATTGTCTAACCCAGGGTGGTGTGGAGTGGAAAAACGATGGATTTGGGCCCAGATCTTTGGACTGGGGTGAATGTGTGACATTGATCCACATTCTGTCCATCATTGTTGTGTTTGCAGTTACCGCTCTAAGTGTACTGGGGATGCTCAGACGTGAGTCCCAGGCACTCCACACCACTGGAATCAAGCTAGCCGGGCTGAAGAGAGGTGTTACCTCGAAACCGGGCCGGTCCTCGGATGCTTGTTTCCGTTCTGGGAAGGACATGGCTTTTGTAGTTCGGACTGGACTGTTCCCATGGGGCAGAGGGTCAGCGCTGATTTGCATATCGCCATTGTCTAACCCAGGGTGGTGTGGAGTGGAAAAACGATGGATTTGGGCCCAGATCTTTGGACTGGGGTGAATGTGTGACATTGATCCACATTCTGTCCATCATTGTTGTGTTTGCAGTTACCGCTCTAAGTGTACTGGGGATGCTCAGACGTGAGTCCCAGGCACTCCACACCACTGGAATCAAGCTAGCCGGGCTGAAGAGAGGTGTTACCTCGAAACCGGGCCGGTCCTCGGATGCTTGTTTCCGTTCTGGGAAGGACATGGCTTTTGTAGTTCGGACTGGACTGTTCCCATGGGGCACAGGGTCAGCGCTGATTTGCATATCGCCATTGTCTAACCCAGGGTGGTGTGGAGTGGAAAAACGATGGATTTGGGCCCAGATCTTTGGACTGGGGTGAATGTGTGACATTGATCCACATTCTGTCCATCATTGTTGTGTTTGCAGTTACCGCTCTAAGTGTACTGGGGATGCTCAGACGTGAGTCCCAGGCACTCCACACCACTGGAATCAAGCTAGCCGGGCTGAAGAGAGGTGTTACCTCGAAACCGGGCCGGTCCTCGGATGCTTGTTTCCGTTCTGGGAAGGACATGGCTTTTGTAGTTCGGACTGGACTGTTCCCATGGGGCACAGGGTCAGCGCTGATTTGCATATCGCCATTGTCTAACCCAGGGTGGTGTGGAGTGGAAAAACGATGGATTTGGGCCCAGATCTTTGGACTGGGGTGAATGTGTGACATTGATCCACATTCTGTCCATCATTGTTGTGTTTGCAGTTACCGCTCTAAGTGTACTGGGGATGCTCAGACGTGAGTCCCAGGCACTCCACACCACTGGAATCAAGCTAGCCGGGCTGAAGAGAGGTGTTACCTCAAAACCGGGCCGGTCCTCGGATGCTTGTTTCCGTTCTGGGAAGGACATGGCTTTTGTAGTTCGGACTGGACTGTTCCCATGGGGCACAGGGTCAGCGCTGATTTGCATATCGCCATTGTCTAATCCAGGGTGGTGTGGAGTGGAAAAACAATGGATTTGGGCCCAGATCTTTGGACTGGGGTGAATGTGTGACATTGATCCACATTCTGTCCATCATTGTTGTGTTTGCAGTTACCGCTCTAAGTGTACTGGGGATGCTCAGACGTGAGTCCCAGGCACTCCACACCACTGGAATCAAGCTAGCCGGGCTGAAGAGAGGTGTTACCTCGAAACCGGGCCGGTCCTCGGATGCTTGTTTCCGTTCTGGGAAGGACATGGCTTTTGTAGTTCGGACTGGACTGTTCCCATGGGGCACAGGGTCAGCGCTGATTTGCATATCGCCATTGTCTAACCCAGGGTGGTGTGGAGTGGAAAAACGATGGATTTGGGCCCAGATCTTTGGACTGGGGTGAATGTGTGACATTGATCCACATTCTGTCCATCATTGTTGTGTTTGCAGTTACCGCTCTAAGTGTATTGGGGATGCTCAGACGTGAGTCCCAGGCACTCCACACCACTGGAATCAAGCTAGCCGGGCTGAAGAGAGGTGTTACCTCGAAACCGGGCCGGTCCTCGGATGCTTGTTTCCGTTCTGGGAAGGACATGGCTTTTGTAGTTCGGACTGGACTGTTCCCATGGGGCACAGGGTCAGCGCTGATTTGCATATCGCCATTGTCTAACCCAGGGTGGTGTGGAGTGGAAAAACGATGGATTTGGGCCCAGATCTTTGGACTGGGGTGAATGTGTGACATTGATCCACATTCTGTCCATCATTGTTGTGTTTGCAGTTACCGCTCTAAGTGTACTGGGGATGCTCAGACGTGAGTCCCAGGCACTCCGCACCACTGGAATCAAGCTAGCCGGGCTGAAGAGAGGTGTTACCTCGAAACCGGGCCGGTCCTCGGATGCTTGTTTCCGTTCTGGGAAGGACATGGCTTTTGTAGTTCGGACTGGACTGTTCCCATGGGGCACAGGGTCAGCGCTGATTTGCATATCGCCATTGTCTAACCCAGGGTGGTGTGGAGTGGAAAAACGATGGATTTGGGCCCAGATCTTTGGACTGGGGTGAATGTGTGACATTGATCCACATTCTGTCCATCATTGTTGTGTTTGCTGAAAAAAAGTAACAACACCCTGTAAAAAGCAAACACTGAATGCAAGGATGAGCAAAGCATGTGAAATGTAAGCAGGAACAACATGGTTACCTTAACAGTCTTAAACTCATTATTCAGAAATCAGTAAGTGATTTTGCTTGAAAAGTTCAGGACATGACTACAGGACCAGGAAGGGACCCGTTTCAATGTCCATTGCTTATATCCTTACAAAATGTAAGCAGTTTGGTTTAAAAAAGACCAAATCCATCAACACAGAGCTGCGGTACACATTTTATAGGTTAAAATAATTAAAACAGTTGAAAACGCTCATATTAAACGTTTTCCACTCCACCCCTCAACCAGGTATTGCAGTCCCTTCATAAATGGTGCACTTCCCCAACCTGCGAAAACAATGTAGTTCAAAGAAAGAAGATAAAAAGAAAGTAGCGCTTCACTAGAAAACTCTGTAAAGCAGCACTAAAGTGCATGGATGTAAATAACAATCTGGCCTGTCTGCTGACCACTCTGTATTGCTTTATTTGGTTATTTAATTATTTTTCTTATTTTTATACTTTTTCTCTCCATCCCAAGGTTGTACTTTGGAATAGAACCCTGTCAGAAAATGAGGACATTTCGAGCCAAAGTGTTATGCTCGTTTTTTTGGATCCATTTCACGGGGGAACTAATAAAGAAAATGAGAGGCAAGAGAGAGTATGTAACCGCTGTCTTTTGAAATCCGCACTTAAAGATAAGCGAGACAGAGACAGAAAGTGATGGAGGAAAAAAGAGAGAGAGAGAGGGGGGAGGAGGGAAGCTACCAGAGCAGGAGAAGCGGACACTGTCTTTGCCTTCTCTGGGCATGACGGAAAAGAGACGATTTTTTTTTCCTTCTCTGCCCTTCCCAGACTGGCCAAACCTTACTGCAGAATAACAAAGGGCAGAGGGCGGGTGGCCTCTTTGACTGCAGGCAGGTGAGGTCACAGGTCAAGTACAGGACCATTAGGTAGCGCTTTTGTCCCCTCGTCACCTCCACCCTTGTCACCCTTGTCCCCGGTGTCCCCCCACTCCAAAATCTGGGGGGGATATGTCCCCCACGTCCCCCACACTTCCTACGCCCATGCCTATCTGTGTTAGTGTTGCAGAGTTCTGCCCAGACAGTAGGCAAAGGGCACATGAATTGATGGGGTCTCCTTACACAGGCCTCCATGGTTGAGACTGCCCCCTGGTGGCTGCAAACAGATGTATGTTGGAGTGTGCGCACACACATGCACCAGAGGCTGAGCCTGCACACGGGTGCATGTTGGAGTATGATCACATGCATGCGCCAGAGACTGAGCTTTTACCCTAGAGGTAGCTGCACATAGGTGCATGTTGGAGTGTGGTCACACATGCGCAAGAAACAGAGTCTGCACACAGATGCATTTGGGGTGTGGTTACATGCATGCGTCAGAGACTAATCCTGCACACAGATGCATGTTGGAGTGTGGTTACATGCATGTGTCAGGGACTGATCCTGCACACAGAGGCATGTGGGAGTGTGGTTACATGCATGCATGAGAGACTGATCCTGCACCCAGATACATGTTGGAGTGTGGTTACATGCCTGCGTCAGAGACTGATCCTGCCCACAGATACATGTTGGAGTGTGGTTACATGCCTGCGTCAGAGACTGATCCTGCCCACAGATGCATGGTGACCTATTTAAAAACGAACCCATGATTTGGGCTCCATATCTACAGGTTCTATTTAACGAAATTCTGGGGGGGATGCCGGTGCCTGCTACTTGCCTGGGGGCAGAGATTGTCCCTATCTTCAAGAAGGGTTCTTGTCTGCTCCCAGCCAACTACAGGCCTATTAGTCTAATAGACGTCCCCCAAAAGATTTTTGCCAGGTTGATTTTGGACCGTTTATTGGAATGGATGCAAGACCATTCAGTCCTGAGCCCATACCAAGCGGGTTTCAGGAACAAAGTGTCCACCATAGACCAAGTCTTCTGACTTGCCATTATGTTTTGGAAAACGGTACAGTTGGAGAGTGGCAGCCTCTATACTGTATTTGTTGACCTACGAGCAGCCTTTGACTTGGTACCTCGTAGGAAACTTTGGTCCGTCCTCTCTGGCTTAGGGGTCCCACAACATCTTTTATCTATGATTATCAGACTACACACTGGTAACTACGCCCAGGTCAGATGTGGTAGGGAGGGAATATTGTTTAACAAGTTCCCCGTTGACAGGGGGGTTAGGCAGGGCTGTGTGCTTGCACCGACCCTGTTCTGCCTTTATGTCAACGGGGTAATTGCGCATCTGAATGGGGTCGAGAATACTGATGCCCCGAAACTTGGAGGCAGCAGGGTGTCCGCAATTATGTTTGCGGATGACACCCTGCTGCTCTCCAAGTCCCCAATGGGGATTCAGCGAGTTCTCAATGGTTTCGAGGCATTTTGTAAAGACCATGGCCTTGAGATCAACGCTTTGAAGACCAAATACATGGTCTTCAACCCCCCAATCAGAACCCGCCCTAATACGTACATTGGACCTAACGTACTAGAGAGGGTTCGAACCTTTGAGTACCTAGGAATCACCCTAAACGAAAAAATGTCATGGGCGCACCAAGGGGAGAAATCACAAATAAAGCTGGCCCAAATAGCAGGCGGGATCATCAAATTAGTCTCTAAGAACAAGTCTTCTTTTAAGCCGGTGGGTCCCTCTCTAGAGATCTATAGAGCGCAAGCCAGGGGAGCTATTATGTATGGAAGCGAACTTTGGGGCCACACGTGTAATCGCGATCTGGTAGTAACTGAGAATAAATTTATCAGCTCCTATCACTTCCTCCAACCACTCCGCTGCTGCCCATTAGACTCGACCTGGCCTTGAGACCCCTTGATATAGACATGGGCCTGCGGCCCCTATTATTCTGGCGTAGGATTTGGTCTGTACCAGAGCTAGCGAATTACAGGCTTGAATTGCAGGAAATTCTTACTCTCCCAAACTTCGGGAAAATTCCCTGGCTAAATTATATTAAGAAAGAATTAGGGAAGTTAGGGCTACCCACCTTATGGTCTGACCCGCTTTCATCATGTTCCGGGGTTACACGAAGGCAGCTCATTACCCAGTACCAGGAAAGTAAAATGGCTATTCACCTGCAAGGAAGCGGCCTTGACACCCTAACGTCATCATTTTTAATAATAAAGGACAGCAATAGGTTTGAAACTGTTTTAGATACCATATCCCCAATACTAATCAGGAAACTGTATCTCCAATGGAGGTATGGCAGTTTACCATTACGGGCCTATACCAGTAAATGGGCAGATCTTTCCCGTCTCATTGCCCAGGGTGCAAATCTGAACAGGAAACTGATTTGCACATATTGTTCTTTTGTAGTGCTTATGTGCAGGCGCGGAAGAAATGGATCGTCCCGCTATGTAAAAACCTGGGTTTCTCCCACTGCCTGCAAGCATATAGGGTTCTTAAGACGGACTTATCAGGGCATATAGTCTTCGCCGTAGCCAAATATTTGGGGATAGTTTGGCATAAGAGGAGATATTTTTTAGATGGGGAATTATGATAAATTGTTAAAATGATAAACTGTGATGTAGACATTTTTAGCATATCGAATGGCTAGTCCTTATATTTGTGTACTGATTTTATATGTTTTAATGGTTGTACATATTTTAACATTTACTGTATTAGATCTAATGTCATTGGTACCTTTTATGGCACATGTTGCCGAAATAAAGATGATGATTTGTTTAGATGCATGTTGGAGTGTGGTTACATGCTTGCGTCAGAGACTGATCCTGCACACAGATGCATGTTGGAATGTGGTTACATGCATGCGTCAGAATCTGATCCTTCACACAGATTCATGTTGGAGTGTGGTTACATCCATGAATCAGAGACTGGTCCTGCACACAGATGCATGTTGGAGTGTGGTTACATGCTTGTGTCAGAGACTGATCCTGCACCCAATGCATGTTGGAGTGTGGTTACATCCATGCGTCAGAGACTGGTCCTGCACACAGAGGCATGTTGGAGTGTGGTTGCATGCTTGCGTCGGAGACTGATCCTGCACACAGATGCATGTTGGAGTGTGGTTGCATGCTTGCGTCGGAGACTGGTCCTGCACACAGATGCATGTTGGAGTGTGGTTGCATGCTTGCGTCGGAGACTGATCCTGCACACAGATGCATGTTGGAGTGTGGTTGCATGCTTGCGTCGGAGACTGATCCTGCACACAGATGCATGTTGGAGTGTGGTTACATCCATGCGTCAGAGACTGGTCCTGCACACAGATGCATGTTGGAGTGTGGTTACATCCATGCGTCAGAGACTGGTCCTGCACACAGATGCATGTTGGAGTGTGGTTGCATGCTTGCGTCGGAGACTGATCCTGCACACAGATGCATGTTGGAGTGTGGTTGCATGCTTGCGTCGGAGACTGATCCTGCACACAGATGCATGTTGGAGTGTGGTTACATCCATGCGTCAGAGACTGGTCCTGCACACAGAGGCATGTTGGAGTGTGGTTACATCCATGCATCAGAGACTGATCCTGCACACAGATGCATGTTGGAGCAGGGCCGGCCTTAGGCATGTGCAAAGTGTGCACCTGCACAGGGCCGCCAAACCCCAGGGGCCGCCACGACGAGGATCGGATCATTAACTTTATAGTAAATCTCTGTATTTCTACTACATACATCGGAGGTCTGTTATTTCTTCCTTGCCTATCTCCGGCTATAAACAAAATACAGCTGGTTTTAGAAAAGGGGCCCAGCATCCCCAATGCAGAGGAGGACATGGGAAGCAACATGGGTAGAGCGAGTGAAGGGAAGCGACACAGAGGGCGCAAGAAAAGAACCAACTGGGGGAGAGAGCAGCGAGGAAAGCAAACGGATGAGAGAGAGAGAGACTGTAACGTGAAGCGCGTAGGAGAAGCCCAGGGATGAGAACGCAATGCAGGGGGGAAGCACATTAGGGTGTTATTGTTAATTAGGACAATATTTCCTAAGTCAGATAAACTTAAGTTAGCATATCTAGGCTGTAGCCAGCTTGCACGGACATCTATTCATACTTGCAGAAATAAATGTGCATTTATTTTATGCAAACAAGCTTGTGCACAAGTGCTTTTCCATTTAAGAAAATGAGCAAGCTATACAAGCCTAATCCATTGCCTCTGTATAAATAAAATGTATCAATTTGTACAGCTCTCCCCAGGAAGCCATGTTACGGTTGTTCCTGATGTTCCTGTCCTTGTAACTTTCAAGGTCCTTTGATAGAGCCTTTCCAAAGCACCATGCAACTGTCCGTTGTATTTCTCTATTACATAAGCGTCATGTAATTTCCTTCATTTCATATGTACTCCTCATTCATTACTATGTGGTAGTAGTAGATATTTCTAGATGTATTTTATTCAATGTAACTTATGTATCAGAATGTTCATCGGTTTACTAGAATGATACATTTCTATTTCAATCCTATTACATCAGATCTCACCACTAAATATGCCAGGCTTTTCTGTCAGAAACCCTAAAAAAGATTGTTTTTGGGATCTGGCCAGTCTTTCTCGGCTTTTCTTTGGAGGAAGACTATGTCAGTCCTCTTGATGAACTATGCTTAGTTCTGGCGGCTTGCTTTCATTGGAGGATATCCTTAAGTGATCTTCTCAAATTACTTGATTTTGATTTACTATTGAGGCACTGACTGCTTTTGATTAGCCACTTTTTGCCTTCTGAAATGATCTTAATGTTGGATAAACCTATAAAGTTTAACTTGAATCTCTGTCTTGAGTAATCTTAGTTACCTTGACTTTCACTCAGCCTTTAAAACTGGGATAGTCCTGATTCTATGTATCGTCCCTCTTAATTATTTTAGTTATAGTGTCTAGAAAGGCGAGTGTATCACAGGATGGGCTGATCCACAAGGGTGGACAAAGAGCAACAAGACCATGGCAGAGCGGTGTGAGGAGTAAGGAGGGAGACTGCTGGAAAACATATGGATTCATGTGAGTACATAACCAGGACTAAAAGTAGCACCTAAAAGTCAGGATAGAGTGATCTGCGGCAGCGCGCAGACTCAACCTAACCTGCTGCTTGACTTCCCCGCGTGCGTAACTAACTTGTGGGACTGGTGGCGCATGACTCTCTCTGCACAGCCCAGCCATTTGGTGGTCGTCGACGTCGGAGTCGGACAAAAGCTGAGCGGCCCCTGAGCTCAGACTGAGAATAAAGTGAAGAAGTGTGAACGCACCTGCCGGGTAAGGGCAGAATAGATCCATTCTCTCAGATGATTGATAATGATATTTCTGCACACTGTTTGTGGCACTCACTGACTATCGCGACGCGTCATGGCAAGCAAGCGAGTCATATGAAGATAGGTAGCCGGGCGTGAGTGTAGCTGTTAATGCTTGAGGTCGGAGGGGCGAATTTACTGCAGCCGGGAGTTTTGCCGCATCGAGGTAGGCCGCCCGCTGTCTGTCTTCCAGTGGCAGCGCCGCCGGCCACTGATTTCCTTTAGGTCCCTCTCCGCCTGTGCCTGCAGGGCCTATAATAAAGGTGGAGTCGGGGGCTGTACTATTTTGCATTAAATTAAGCGGAAGTATATGGCTCCCAGCCAGTGAGCGGAAGGCCTAATCATTGCCGAGTATTACATTTCGGAATCACTGACACTTTCCCCGAGGGGGGCCCGCCGCATTCAATTTGCCGGTGCCGCATCCATCGACTCGTAGGCCGCTGTCTGTCTTCCAGTCAGTGGCAGCGGGCGCGGCCTCCCATGTAAACTGGTGGTGATTGATTTCTTTAGGCCCCCTGCTCCGCCTGTGCCAATAAAGGTGGAGAGAAAGGGTATTTCTGCACTATTAAGAGGCAGACAGTTGAAATATGGCTCCAAGTCCCAGCGACTCCTGGGGGCCCCTAGAGCTCGGGGGCAGGGGAGCGACCGGGCCAACCCGAGCACTTTCAGTTTCACACAGCCAGGCGCGGGCCCCGGTGGAGCGCGGAGGGCACCTATGGTTACTCCAGGGGAAGGAACTGGCTGCTATCTCTCTCTCTAGCAGTCCTGCTGTCTGTTACTGGCACTCACCCAGCTCTGCCAGAGCACCTCACTCCTCAGCTGGGGCGTCCGGTAGACACATGTGAGCAAATTTTGACAAAAGTTAAACGCTTGTTGTGTCACGAGGTGGCTATGCAGTGTCTGCAACGGACGTGGCCATCCGCCAAGCGTAAGACACCATATTCGATATGGCATCGATATTACTGTTTCCGGGCAAAGAGCCACCGATTATTTCTCTGTGGGGGGTTGTGGGGGTCCGGTGCCCCTGTCATGGCCCTGGCACTGCAGCTTTCTGTGCGCCCAGTCCCTCATGTCGTGTGTCACAATGTCCTCCTCCTCGTTAAATTGTATCGTTCTGAGACGAATTCGGAAGGGTAGGAGCAGCCGCAGGTACTGGTCATCTAACGACTTTTCTGGACGTATTATTAAAACACCTTCCTGAGCTCCGCCCCGTCCGGACCCCCTCTTCCGGGGCCCACACCTACGCTCCCTGCACAGGGCCACCATGAGCCTAGAAACGGCCCTGGTTGGAGTGTGGTTACATCCATGCGTCAGAGACTGATCCTGCACACAGATGCATGTTGGAGTGTAGTTACATCCATGCATCAGAGACTGGTCCTGCACACAGATGCATGTTGGAGTGTGGTTAGATGCATGCGTCGGAGACTGATCCTGCACACAGATTCATGTTGGAGTGTGGTTACATCCTTGCGTCAGAGACTGGTCCTGCACACAGATGCATGTTGGAGTGTGGTTAGATGCATGCATCGGAGACTGATTCTGCACACAGAGGCATGTTGGAGTGTGGTTACATGCTTGCGTCAGAGACTGATCCTGCACACAGATGCATGTTGGAGTGTGGTTACATGCTTGCGTCGGAGACTGATTCTGCACACAGATTCATGTTGGAGTGTGGTTACATCCATGCGTCAGAGACTGGTCCTGCACACAGATGCATGTTGGAGTGTGGTTACATCCATGCGTCAGAGACTGGTCCTGCAAACAGATGCATGTTGGAGTGTGGTTACATGCTTGCATCAGAGACTGGTACTGCACACAGATGCATGTTGGAGTGTTGTGAGAAGTTGGCCTGATGTGCAGTGCTCACTATTCTAGTGATCACTATATATCAGTCCAAACAACCCTTATTGATGATTGGTTGTAAGTCAACCTTATAGACCAGCTATCCTAGTAGCATGGATACGAGCAGTCTAAGGCTAAGACTCTAGAGGGCGTGTTAAGCCAGCTGTTTTACCATCACATTACCCCTTGAACACCCAGTGAAAGGACACCACACAAGTGTTATGAAAATAAACAGTGTATTTATTAGGATCACAACAACCCTGTACTCTTTATGAGGACAGGGTGCTAGGCACACAACAAAACTCTTACGAAAATACTTAAGTTAGCACGGTATACACAAATGCCCGAGAGGCACGAAAAACCATATACTTTAAAAGTGGAATGCGGAATTACTAGCAGGTAAGTACAGTACTAATAGGCTTTGGAATCGCTAGGACTTGACTATAGAATCGCTAGATTACTTCTAGGAGACCTAGGGGACTCGGGTGCAGAGTGTGCACTCTCACGCGGGATGCGGGACAAAGTCTATGGGAGCTAGTAAAGGCAAAGTTAGTGTTCACGGGCGAACCCGACCTGGTAGGGAGAAAACGACAGTGGATCCTGACCCTTGGATAGTGAGGCTATGCTGGGACACCGAAGTGCCGAAGTTACCTAGCCCAGGGGCTGCAGCTGCATAGGTCTCAAAAGACGTCGGGAATCCTCGTTGCCGGACCAGGAGCCTGGAAGAAGGAAGTTGCTGGCAGGCGACCAGTGAAGAAAGTTCGATGGATCCAAGCCTGGATCAAGGAAGAAGGAAACCTGAAAGCAGAGGGGACCAAGTTCTTGAATCACTAGCCAGTGATTAAGTGGGCACCAGGATGGCACCGGGCGAAGTCACCGCAGTCAGGTGAGTGGGTGCTGCTGGGCTCTGCAGTCTCTCGGACCAGGAGGCGTTGTCGGCGACCAGGATGGAGGTGCGAGCTGTCCCACGAAGGTTCTTGCTGTCGACGTCGCTGGACCCAGGATTGGGCAACAAGTCTTGGCAAATGCAAGGCCCACGCGGTGGACCTAAAATGGCGTCTTGGGCGGACCAGGAGGGTCCAGGGTACTTCTCCGATGGAGGGAAGCAAGGGCCAGTCTGGAGCAACAAGACCAGCAGCAGTGTTGTCGTCGGGCGTCGTTCGGAAGGCCACAAGCCAGCGGGCTAGTAGCCAAACAACGCGGTGAGCAGCAAAAAGCAGAAGGGCCCCACGCCGATCGTGGAGATGCTGGGGGGCTACTCTTCGGTGCTGGAGCTGCTCAGGGTCGGGGCTTCTCGGACCCCAAAGCACTCACCAGGAAATTACTCGGCGGGCTTGCTGTGCAGAAGTCGTGCAGTCTTGAAGATGGCCGGTCCCTCGAGGTCTCGTCGCACCCACGGTTCTCAGCTTGGCTGTAGAGGTGGGTAGAGGTCAGAGGTGCCAGGGAAGCCGGTTTTCGTCGAGCTGGGCAGTCGGATTCCGGAGGAAGGACGTGCAGCAGACCGCAGTGTTCTTAGATGGTGCCTGCGGATGCAGGGTGACTACTCCTTAGCCACAAGGGAGAAATCTTAGGAAGAAGTCTTGAGTTCCTTTCGTAGAAAGTAGTTTCAGGATTCAAAGATGATCTGATTTGGAAGGGGGCCAGTCCCTACCTTTATCTGGGAAAAGGGGGCTGGCACGCGACTAAGTCCTGCCCTATGGGTGGGACCAGGAGGGGGATGGTTACACCCACTTCCTTGGCGGGCTTTTCCCCAGCACAGGGTCTGGAGTGTCCCTGGAACTGGTTCAAGCCAGCCTATGCACAGTGAGCACCGGGGTGCCACGTGCAGTCACCTTCCTCTGTAGCCCTGCCTACCTACAATACACAAAATCCTGTCTGGGACGGTGCTGGCACCGCCCCTGGCAGGAAACCCTTTGTCCTTATCTCCTGCTCTGGGAGGACTCCCAGCAGCAGGAGGGCAGACTTGTGTCTCGGTGGCAGCATCCATTTTGTGGAGCTGAGGCTATGTTTGACTTTAACCGGGGTTACAGGCTACATGCATGTCGTGTCCCTCTAGAAGGGTGGAATGCTAACCCCGTCGCCAGAATTGGCGAGGGGTTAGTATTCCAATTCGTATGACACCTTACTCGACATGTTTTGATAAAGCGATACCAGAGTTGGCATTTAACCGCGAGGATTATAATGCACTTAAGAGTATATGGTATGCGATATCATGGAAACGGCTAAGGGATAGATCCCGAAAGCCGCAGACAGGCTCAGCTCATGCCAGAGCACTATCTCACACGATTCCAAGCACTCTGCCTTCAGGATGGTCAAGGCCTGCCATAGGAGTGACTGATAGGAGATCTGTGTGTCCATTTTTAGGGTTAGATATAGGTATACTATATCTAAAGCAAGGGGTGATTACACCACCTTGCCCCAGCTGTCAAGCAGCCAGTTGTGTCAGATTTGGATGGCCAGCCAGGGGTGGCATAATACATGCTGCAGCCCCTGGTAGGCCCTGGGTACACCTATGCCCTGGGTACCTAAGGTACACTGTACAGGGACTGATAAGGTGACTCAGTATCCAATTGGATATGTACCTAGGGTACATGGAATCCATTTTAACAGAGAGAGCAGTGGGCCTGAGGTCCTGAATAGCAGGGCCTCAGGTCAACTAAGTCAGAAAACCAGAAAAACACCAGGCAAAAAGTTGGGGGCAACCATAGTCAGGGATCTACCTTCCTACAAGTGTGGTTACATCCATGCGTCAGAGACTGGTACTGCACACAGATGCATGTTGGAGTGTGGTTACATCCATGCGTCAGAGACTGGTCCTGCACACAGATGCATGTTGGAGTGTGGTTACATCCATGCGTCAGAGACTGGTCCTGCACACAGATGCATGTTGGAGTGTGGTTACATGCTTGCGTCAGAGACTGTTCCTGCACACAGATGCATGTTGGAATGTGGTCACATGAATGCGTCAGAGACTGGTCCTGCACACAGATGCATGTTGGAGTGTGGTTACATCCATGCGTCAGAGACTGGTCCTGCAAGCAGATGCATGTTGGAGTGTGGTTAGTTGCATGTGTCGGAGACTGATCCTGCACACAGATTCATGTTGGAGTGTGGTTACATCCATGCGTCAGAGACTGGTACTGCACACAGATGCATGTTGGAGTGTGGTTACATCCATGCGTCAGAGACTGGTCCTGCACACAGATGCATGTTGGAGTGTGGTTACATCCATGCGTCAGAGACTGGTCCTGCACACAGATGCATGTTGGAGTGTGGTTACATGCTTGCGTCAGAGACTGTTCCTGCACACAGATGCATGTTGGAATGTGGTCACATGCATGCGTCAGAGACTGATCCTGCACACATAGGCATGTTGGTGTGTGGTTACATGCAGGCGTCGGAGAGTCTGCACACAGATGCATGTTGAAGTATGATCACACACATGCACCAGAGGCTGAGCCTGTACATAGATGAATGCTGGAGTATGATCGCACGCATGCACCAAGGATTGAGTTAGCACCCTTTAGGTGGCTGCCCACATGCATACTTGAGTACAATTACATGCATGCACCAGAGGTTAAACTCGTACCCTGGACGTGGCTGCATGCATATGAATGTTGGGAGTATGGTCACACGCATGCACCAGATATTGATCTTCCACACAAATGCATGTTGGGAGTATGCTCACACGCATGCACCAGATATTGATCCTCCACACAGATGCATATTGGGAGTATGCTCACACACATGCACCAGAGGCTGAACTCGCACTCAGATGCATGTTGGGAGTATGCTCACATCCATGCACCAGAAGCTGAGCTTGCACACAGATGCATGTTGGGAGTATGCTCTCATGCATGCACCAGAAATTGATCCTCCACACAGATGCATGTTGGGAGTTTGGTCACATGCATGCTTCCGAGACAGATCTCTACACAGATGCATTTTAGGAGTATGCTCAGACACATGCACCAGAGTCTGAGTCTGCACACAGATGCATGTTAGGAGTATGCTCAGACACATGCACCAGAGGCTGAGCCAGCACACAGATGCATGTTGGGAGTATGCTCACACGCATGCTCCAGAGATTGATCCTCCACACGGTTGCATGTTGGAGTATGCTCAGACACATGCACCAGAGGCTGAGTCTGCACACAGATGCATGTTAGGAGTATGCTCAGACACATGCACTAGAGGCTGAGTCAGCACACAGATGCATGTTGGGAGTATGCTCACACGCATGCTCCAGAGATTGATCCTCCACACAGATGCATGTTAGGAGTATGCTCAGACACATGCACCAGAGGCTGAGCCAGCACACAGATGCATGTTGGGAGTATGGTCACACGCATGCTTCAGAGACTGATCCTCCACACAGATGCATGTTGGGAGTATGCTCTCATGCATGCACCAGAAATTGATCCTCCACACAGATGCATTTTGGGAGTTTGGTTACATGCATGCTTCCGAGACAGATCTCTACACAGATGCATGTTAGGAGTATGCTCAGACACATGCACCAGAGTCTGAGTCTGCACACAGATGCATGTTAGGAGTATGCTCACACGCATGCACCATAGGCTGAGTCAGCACACAGATGCATGTTAGGAGTATGCTCAGACACATGCACCAGAGGCTGAGTCAGCACACAGATTCATGTCGGGAGTATGGTCACACGCATGCTCCAGAGATCGATCATCCACACAGATGCATGTTGGAGTATGGTCACACACATGCTCCAGAGAGTGATCCTCCACACAGATGCATGTCGGGAGTATGGTCACATGCATGCTCCAGAGACTGATCCTCCACACAGATGCATGTTGGAGTATGGTCACATGCATGCTCCAGAGACAGATCCTCCACACAGATGCATGTTGGAGTATGGTCACACGCATGCTCCAGAGACTGATCCTCCACACAGATGCATGTTGGAGTATGGTCACACGCTTGCTTCAGAGACTGATCCTCCACACAGATGCATGTTGGAGTATGGTCACATGCATGCTCCAGAGACTGATCCTCCACACAGATGCATGTTGGAGTATGGTCACACGCTTGCTTCAGAGACTGATCCTCCACACAGATGCATGTTGGAGTATGGTCACATGCATGCTCCAGAGACTGATCCTCCACACAGATGCATGTTGGAGTATGGTCACATGCATGCTCCAGAGACTGATCCTCCACACAGATGCATGTTGGAGTATGGTCACACGCTTGCTTCAGAGACTGATCCTCCACACAGATGCATGTTGGAGTATGGTCACACGCTTGCTTCAGAGACTGATCCTCCACACAGATGCATGTTGGAGTATGGTCACATGCATGCTCCAGAGACTGATCCTCCACACAGATGCATGTTGGAGTATGGTCACATGCATGCTCCAGAGACTGATCCTCCACACAGATGCATGTTAGGAGTATGCTCACACGCATGCACCAGAGGCTGAGTCAGCACACAGATGCATGTTAGGAGTATGCTCAGACACATGCACCAGAGGCTGAGTCAGCACACAGATTCATGTCGGGAGTATGGTCACACGCATGCTCCAGAGATCGATCCTCCACACAGATGCATGTTGGAGTATTGTCACACACATGCTCCAGAGAGTGATCCTCCACACAGATGCATGTCGGGAGTATGGTCACATGCATGCTCCAGAGACTGATCCTCCACACAGAAGCATGTTGGTGTATGGTCAAATGCATGCTCCAGAGACTGATCCTCCACACAGGTGCATGTCGGAGTATGCTCACACGCATGCTCCAGAGACTTATCCTCCACACAGATGCATGTTGGAGTATGGTCACACGCATGCTCCAGAGACTGATCCTCCACACAGATGCATGTTGGAGTATGGTCACACGCTTGCTTCAGAGACTGATCCTCCACACAGATGCATGTTGGAGTATGGTCACATGCATGCTCCAGAGACTGATCCTCCACACAGATGCATGTTGGAGTATGGTCACATGCATGCTTCCGAGACAGATCTCTACACAGATGCATGTTAGGAGTATGCTCAGACACATGCACCAGAGTCTGAGTCTGCACACAGATGCATGTTAGGAGTATGCTCACACGCATGCACCAGAGGCTGAGTCAGCACACAGATGCATGTTAGGAGTATGCTCAGACACATGCACCAGAGGCTGAGTCAGCACACAGATTCATGTCGGGAGTATGGTCACACGCATGCTCCAGAGACTTATCCTCCACACAGATGCATGTTGGAGTATGGTCACACGCTTGCTTCAGAGACTGATCCTCCACACAGGTGCATGTCGGAGTATGCTCACACGCATGCTCCAGAGACTCATCCTCCACACAGATGCATGTTGGAGTATGGTCACACGCTTTCTTCAGAGACTGATCCTCCACACAGGTGCATGTTGGAGTATGCTCACACACTTGCAGTGTATAGGTGACTGCGAACAGATGTTTTTGGGCCAGACGTGCATCCACGCCAAGCTTGTACATTTGGGAGTGGATGCACAGAGCGCACGTACACACATCCATGAGAAGCAACAATGACGCCTTGAAGGCGGCTGCACACAGAGGCGTGTGGGGCCCGGTCACCACTATCACGGGTTGTTCCCCAAACCTTTTTACATTTAAAGGACCCGCAACCACGTCAGTTCCTTCCAAAGCGCACAGGTGGCCGCTTGGCCTGTGACCATCTCAGCATTTTAATGGTAAGAAACAGAGATACCTCGCTTTCTAGCATTCCCAACAAGGTGACTTCCTGTTAGACGCCATTTAAGATAAACCAATGGCGCTGTCTGTGTGTGCAGCAGAGCAAGCGAGTCTCTCGCTCTTGTGGACAGACAGAAGTCCTGGCTGCCTCGGATGTGGGGTGTGGAAAAGCTGATTATGACATTGGAACCCACAGATAACGAGCTCCTGGCAGTATGCGTCCCATTCACCTCCTCTGATTATAGAGAGCTGTCCTGTGCCTGATGCCGGCAGGCGCTCCATGTATTGCAGGCACCAAATGACGTCAAGTTCCAATGACACCTTTGTTTATTCCGCTTGTCTTTTCTCTGCCTTCCTCCAGGAGCTGCAGAGATTGGTGAGAGATCATATTATTCTGTTGGGTTATTAGGGAATGTACAAAGTGGTCCTCAAACAACTGCTGGTTCAAGCTTACGTCAGAGACTAGCAGTCGTTTGTAAATACACATCAGCGATGAGTTGTTTGATTGGAGGGAAGGGAGGATTCACACATGTCAATGTCTGTTTACATTTCTCGCGGACCTGGGGGTTGTAGGCATTATTGCTTTGTATTTGTTTATTTTTTGCAAAAGACACTAAAGAAAATTGATCCATACATTTTAATGGTACATCTACGATTTTATAGAGTTCTGGTATTGCCAGATGGCCTTGCAGGTTGGGTGGAACTTAGAGGTGGCAGCCTGTGATATGGTGCCAGGTGCTCCAATGGCCGCAGAAGTGACTGCCTGTGACACGGTGCGAGGGGCACCAATGGCAGCAGGAGTGGCAGCCTGTGGCACAGTGCAAGGGGCACCAATGGCCGCAGGAGTGGCAGCCTGTGGCACAGTGCAAGGGGCACCAATGGCCGCAGGAGTGGCAGCCTGTGGCACAGTGCAAGGGGCACCAATGGCAGCAGAAGTGGAAGCCTGAGGCACGGAGCCAAGTGCACCAATGGCCGCAGGAGGGAAAGCTTGTGATACGGTGACAGGTGCACCAATGGCTGCAGGAGTGACAGCCTGTGACACCGTGCCAGGTGCACCAATGGCTGCAGGAGTGGCAGCCTGTGACACAATGCCAGGTGCACCCATGGCCACAGGAGTGGCAGCCTGTGACACCGTGCCAGGAGCACCAATGTCCGCAGGAGTGTCTGCCTGTGACATGGCCCCAGGGGCAACCATTGCGGCAGAAATGGCAGCCTGTGGCAAGGTGCGTGGTGCACTAATGGCCGCAGGAGTGGCTGCCTGTGACACAGTGCCAGGTGCACCCATGGCAGCAGAAGTGGAAGCCTGCGACACGGTGCCAGGTGTACCAATGGCCGTAGGAGTGACAGCCTGTGACACGGTGCCAGGTGCACCATTGGCCACAGGAGGGACAGCCTTCAACACCATGCCAGGTGCACCAATGGCCGCAAGAGGGGCAGCCTGTGACACAGTGCCAGGTGGACCAATAGTCACAATAGTGGCAGCCTGTGACCCGGTGCCATGTGCGCCAATAGCCACAGGAGTGCCAGCCTGTGACATGGTGCCGGGTGCACAAATGGCCACAGTAGCGGCAGCCTGGAACACAGTGGCAACTGGACCAATGGCCGCAGGAGTGGCAGCCTCCGAAACTGTGCCAGGTGGACTAATGTCCGCAAGAGTGGCAGCCTGAGACCCGGTGCCTGGTGCACCAATAGTTGCAGAAGTGACAGTCTTTGAAATGGTGCCAGGTGCACCAATGGCGGCAAGGGTGACAGCCTGCGAAACTGTGCCAGGTGGACCCTTGGCCGCAGGAGTGACAGTCTGTGACATGGTGCCAGGTGCACCAATGTGTGCTGGAGTGCCAGCCTATTAGACAGTGCCAGGTGCACCAATGTCGCAGGAGAGGCAGCCTGTGACATGGTGCCAGGTGCTCCAATTGCAGAAGGAATGGCAGCTGGGACACGGTACCAGGTGCACCAATGGCCGCATGAGTGACAGCTTGAGACACAATGCCTGTTGCACCAATGACCGCAGGAGTGACAGCCTGCGGCACGGTGCCGGGTGCACTAATGGCCGCAGAAGGGACAGCTTGCGACACGGTGCAAGGTGGACCAATGGCCGCAGTAGTGACAGCCTATGACATTGTGGCTGGTGCACCAATGGCCGCAGGAGTGACAGCCTGTGGCACGGTGCCAGGTGCACTAATGGCCGCAGAAGGGACACCTTGGGACATGGTGCCAGGTGGACCAGTGGCAGCAGGAGTGACAGCAGTCTGTGACACTGTGCTAGGTGCCTATGATTTCTGAACACCAGGGGCATTATCAAAGATTTTATTCTCCCTTGGGGGTACGCATGCCCCAAAGCAATGGGGTCCACATACATGCAGCAGGCCATGAAGTGGGAAGACACTCCCGTGGCAAATTTTTAGGAAATCTTTATTGTTCATGTTCCAAAGAGTAAAGTAGAGAGTTTTGTCCCTGTGGGACCTGATCTGGGACGGCCCTACGGCAGTCAGGGATTGATGTGCTCCAACCGCAATAGCTGGAGTCATTTACACTGCATGACCCAGTACTCTCGATTGGGCACTTGACTCTGTGGATAGCAGGTTAAAGCTTCCTCAGTGGTTATACACTCTGAACACAGTAAAGAAGTAAATGTTACTCATTAACTTAGTGCTTTAGGCAGTGGTTTACCTTTTTGTTCAAATGTTTTTATTGGCATTGTGATTTTTGGTCTTTGTGTACACATCACTTGCACTCAATAAAACTCTGTGGCCGTCGCATACGGAACAGTAAGTTAGTGCATTTTTGTCCCATAATTTGTGTCCTTTCGTCGCAAGGTATATAGCAGCTTAACTAGCAGATTTAGCCCAAATGGCAACATAGTGATAATGTTACTAGATGCATGTTTCAAATATTTTACAAAGGTAGCTCCAGGGTGGTGCAGGCAATAGATGCTGGAAAAAAGAACTTGATGAAAACACACGTCATATAAACAACAACAAACACACACTTTCCGGTTGCCACTACCTGCCTTGTAGAATGAATTCTTTCCCATTTCTCTGCCACTGGGGGTGGGGTGATAATGTTTTCACTTGGCCAGTCTCTATCAGCTCTTTGAACAGGGCTTCTTTGTAGCGACCCGGGAGCACCCAACAGGGAAACCCTTCTATTGTAGCTGGGTTATGTTATGTTATGTTATGTTATGTTATGTTATGTTATGTTATGTTATGTTATGTTATGCTATGTTATGTTATTCTATGGTTGCTATATGGTATGTTATGTGAATTTGTAGACCATAATTAAGGCTCCCTGGATTCCGTTTTTACTCATTTTCACAGGTAAATACAGACAGAAAACTATTTATTTTCTTGTCTGTATTTATTTTTAAATTTGATTTAAAACGGAAATTAGGTGCTTTTTGAGTGATTCTAAATACACTTTGCCATTACTGCCAGGCCATGACCGAATAGATTGATATGTAAGTGAGTTAAAAAAGAAAGGAATTTTAGTAAAGAGACTTAAATAGCAGTAGCTATGCACATGGCTGATAGTGAAATCTGCATATTGACATATAAGCCATTGATTTTTCTTCTGCGGGTGTTCATATCACTGAAACCTGACAGGTATTCAAGCATGACTGCATATTTATTGGTTGAATACATGTGGAAATATACCAGTTTCAGCTTTACTTTTTTCACAAAACCCATACAAAATAAGGATACATACAAAGAAAGTTGACAAAAAATAAATATGGATAAATACAGACGAAAATGACAAAAAAATAATACCATAAAACCGGTAGCCCTAACCATAATCACCCGTGAGGGTATCCAGGTGCAGAATAGGGCAGGCCTGGGTGGGGGTGAGTGGGTGGGGATCATTCCTGTTATGTTATGGTATGTTATGCTATGCTATGCTACGCATTGTGTATGTTATGTTTGTTATTTAATGCTTGTTATGTATGTTATGTTAAGTTACGTTTTGTTTGTTGTTATGTTATGTTTGTTATTCTAAGCTACACTATGCTATGTGATGTCATGTTATATTATGTTTGTTATGGTATGTTATGCTTGTTATGTTATGTAATGTTATGTTATGTTATATTATACTATGCTATTCTATGCTATGTTATGTTATGCTTTGCTATACTACACATTGGTATGTCTTGTTTATGTTATGTTATGCCTGGTATGTATATTATATTATGTTTGTTGTGTTGTGTTATGCTATATTATTTTATGTTTGTTGTGCTGTGTTATTCTATATTATCTTATGTTTGTTATGTTATGTTATGCTATACTATGCTATGTTATGTTATGTTTGTTATGTCATGTTATGCTTGGTATGTGATGTTATGCTATGCTATACTTTGTTATGTTATGTTTGTTATGCCATATTATGTTGTGCTATGTTATCTTATGTGTGCTATGTTATGTTATGCTTGTTATGTTATGCTATTCTATGCTATCTTAGGTCATGTTTGTTATGCTATGCTATACTATGCTATTATACAATATTATGTTATGTTATGTTATGCTATGGATTGTTATGTTATGTATGGTATATTTGTTATGCTATACTATACTATATAATGTTATGTTTGTTATGTTATGCTCTGCTATGCTATAGTATGCTTTGTTATCTTACGTTATGTTATGTGAATTTGCAGACCATAATCACCCGTGAGGGTATCCAGGCTCAGAGTGGAGCAGGCCTGAGAGGGGAGGAGGAGGTCATGCCTGTTTCATCTCAGGGGTCGGAGCCATGACCCTACTATCATAATGGACCGGGGAATACAGCATCAAGGGGGACGTATATCGGATTTAACCTCAAATTTCTCAAGATACATTTTCCATGATGGAAAACTTAAACCCATTCCGCCCCCGTGAATAAGGCCTGATAACATCGCCACCTCTGTATAAGCCCATTTCAAAATATCTTGCCAGCGGTCATGAATTGAAGACGCCGTTGCTGCCTTCCAGGCCATGGCGATGCGTCTTTTTATGAGAATAAAAGCAAATCTATGACGGCGCATAGATGCTTTGATTTCTGGCACCAGTGACCACACCGCGGAGGCATGCTATGCAGTGGCGGCCGCCACAAAACTCTAGTGGGGGGGGGGGGCGAGGGAGGGTGGTAAGGGTCCGGGAGATATAATTTGTTTTAAAGTACCTGTCCTGCCGCCCATGCGTTTGTGCTCCTCTTCACTCCTAATGGGGTCCCAGCAGTCCCTGGGACACCAGCACAGATTCCCCACCCAATCCAGACGCTTCTCTCATAGCATGAGAGCAGAACCAGGATTGCTCTGAGTGGCCTCTTTTTCCGCTCAGACAGTGGCTTAGTGCCTGTGGCGTTTCTCCAACGCAGCCGGGTTGGAGAAACCTAAGTGCGCATGACTGTGTGGCCGGTCTAAGGCCGCCAGCCAAACCTGCATGCGCATGTTATAGTGTGCACTACCCCCTCCTCCCTGCCATGCCAGGCCCCGTCCCACCCATCATTCCCTGGCTCAGCCATTCAGGGGGAAAACAAATTAGATAGTTATATTATCATTTTTATTTCTGTTGACGGACTCAGTGGGGCGACACTCCTCTACCATTGCGGAGGAGCTGACCCCATGCTGTGGGATCTTTAGGTATAGATTGGCCTGTCACTTCCATCACCCCATGTATCACAACATCCTACAAGAGTGACACTACCGGGTAGTGCCATAGTATGTGTTGGAAGCCCACCTCGGTCTTGGCACACCTGGGGCAATTTGTGGCATCCCCAGAGTATATTTGACCCACAGCTTAATTTGTAAAAAGAAATTGGTGGTAGGACCCTCATCAAAAGGCTACTGCATCTTGTTGTGACGTCATTCCGCTCCACGCACCGCCGTGGAATGCTGGAATGCCGAAGGTTCTATGCCGAGCGCCGGATGCCAGCTGTCAGTTCTCACAGGCTGACTGCAGGCGGCGGGCGCGCTGATGTCTTGTTGCTTATGTTAATATAACTCGTTATCAACACACCACTCTGTCTCATGTTGTGGCTACAACACATCTTGCGCCAACCATTGCCCCGCCAGTTCAGGTGTGACAATTCAGACTATTCTAGGCCCCCAAAACTAGGCTTGGATGGCATATATTAGTCGTTTTTAACGTATATTTAACTAATAAACCACTGTTGTTGTTCTCATCTCCAAATTACACAAACAGTGCCACCATGTGTATGTGCCGGTTTTTTTTCTATTCTTTTTTTTATGAGCAGAAATGAACCATACCAGTTGTAAAAAACAGCCTCACATGACAATAAATTAGTTGAAAATAGCTATCTTAACCCCTTCAGTGCTGACCACGTTCAGTGGACGTCGCGTGCACTACCTCGGTAGTGCTGCGCACTTCCGGCCCCGCCCGCGCAATAGAATGTTCCGCACCAGCACAGAACGTTCGGCGCAGCGGAGGGGTTAAGGTGACAAAGTGCATAATTCTGATAACCTGCGTAAGCAGTATGAGTACTCATATCCAAACAGAACAAAAAGAAGTCTGGTCCGAAAAGAGCATTGAGGGGGCAAGGTCCTTCTAATACCCGCCTTGATTTGTTAAAGTCAGAAAAAGTGCAGAGGTGCTTCTTAAAAAAGTTGCTACTAACTGCTTGGAAATTGATAGCAGCTCATCACATCTTTAATAGCAGCAACACAATTACGAGTGAAACAAATGCAGTGATCGAATTCCATGGCATATGCATGATTCAATTAATCCCCAGTTGTAGATTAACAGCAGCTCTATTTCATTGATAACAAAAATACAGAATAAAATGAAACTTGTGTCATCATCAAATTCATTAGCATCGAGATGAATGAAAATCCAAACCTTAAAACCTGAAAAAGTGTCAGTGCATGGTCCTGTATCCATGAGTCTATAAATTCCTTCTTGGAAATTACCAAGCGGTGATAAACCTTGAAAAATACACGTGAAGTAAACCTTATCTTGAGCAGCAGACAGATAAAAAGTGTAAAAGTGTACAAGATTTATAGCTGCAATGAGCCTCATCTTGAGCTACGAGCCGATGAAAAGTGCAAAATTACAAAGGAAACAAAAAATTATTTCTTAATGCGAAGATAGTTCATATGTTTTAACATAGAAACGGTGATGTATAGCCCATCCGCCGAAATATAAATCACAAAGGATATAGTGGAATTTATATTTAGTCGGACGGGATATCCATCACCTCTGTGACTGAGTAACCCATCCACCAAGATCTACATCAGGCCCTAAATCTGAATGATTGCATACATTTTGTTAACCAGGAAGTGCAAAACATCACAAATAATATATATTGAGATCTCACAAAAAGCTTAACATTATCTTATTAATAAAAAGTCATATCCTGGATGTTTTAGGGGAGCTCTATTCAATGCTAAATGGCTATGAACCTCTTTCTTTCAAGTTTTATATACCGCAAACTCGACTCAAATCGGCAGGGGTTACCCGGGGAATGCCACCGGGTCTAAGGACGAAGGGGTCCCTGAGAAGGTCATGAGCCTTCACCATTGGGACCAGCGGTCATGCCAAAGAGGTACTTGCCGCCATATTCAGAGGAGTCGCCATGCAGCTGGGACGGTGGGACAGCGGCGTGGTGTGTAGCACGCTACCTGTTCTCGCTCTCACAGGAAGGATTATTGGCTGTGCCTTTTTGGAAATGGGCAGTGGCGTGAGGAGGCGCGCACTGCCCGTACTGACCGGGGAACCATCTTAACTAAGCCGGCAACGGCGTGTGAGGGAGCGTGCTGCCCGTGCCGATCATAGGTTTGAGGGGGTAAAAGTCAGGCATTGGAGCGCGCTGCCCATGAAGAACCCCCAGCGTGCCAGTTATTGGGCGGGCAGCGGCTTAGCGAGGAGTGTGCTGCCCGAGAGACGTTGGTTGAAGCTGGGCAGCAGCGTGGTGAAGGGCACACTGCCTCTGAAGACCTTTCTGGCATTCCCTGTTGGAAGCAGGCAACAACCTGAGAAGATTGTGCTGCCCGTGTGAGGCGTGTATGGCAGGCAGCAGCATGAGAGGAGCGCGCTGCCTTTGAAGACCTCCCCCAACCTACCATCACCCAGAAGCCTTACCTGGAGGAGCTTCCTGGAGTGTGGCCACCTTCATGGATTGCAACCAGGAACTGGCTGCCAGGCCTCACACAACACAAGATTTGGAACCCTCCTAAAGGGCAAGCAACTTTCATTGCCTTGCCTTCTTGTTCCTTCTGGTAAAGGAAAGAAAGGTAAATAGAGAGGGCCCCCCAGCCCATAGGGACAGGGCTACATGTCAGTAAGCATGGGCGGATTTTGCGGATCCACGATTCACGAATTTGCGGATTCACGGATCGTGGATCCGCAAAATCCGCGGATTTAGCGGATCGGCGGATTTGGGGGCGTGGCTTCCATGCCAGGAGTGGACCATCGTGCCAGATTGAACCCTGCCCTTCGTATTTATTCAAGAAGACGCCACCGTTTTGTGCCATACCTCTACTCAACTGGAGTACTTTCTACTGGATGATCAGTAAGTGCTACCTCGTTGGGTAAATGTATAGTGCTTTTACTACACTACAGCTGCTTAAAGTGGCAGAGAGTTGTCTACAGCGGCCAGGTGTGTGGTACTATGCAATCGCGCCGAAGGGCGCAGGGGTCCCTTGAGTGATCTGCCCATCATAGTGGGTAAATGGCGGGAAGACGGTGCACACCGCGAGTGTGTGGGCGGGGCCAAACGGACGGCGCTTCCATGCGAGTGCACATGGCTCTTGTGTGTATACAAGGTCAGAGACTGATCAGAGCAGCAGATGTAGAGACAGAAGCCCCTGGCCACATAACAGCACGGGGATTGCGCTCGTGAAGGTCAAAGATGCAAAGGCCTTTGTCCAGCGTCACAGCTGATTTTCGACGGTATATTTGGGAAGAAGGCACACCTGCCCAGCCTCCACAACGGTATAATTCCATTCCTGGTCTGTAGTAATTAATTTACGATGGCGCCGGCAAGCTGCCAGCGCCATCCTAAGATAGTTACAAAATTAGCTTCAACAGGAAGCTCTAATAGATTAAATAAAGCAGGCGCTCGATGACCTGCTTTATCTTATCTATTAGAGCTTCCTGTTGAAGCTAATTTAGTAGCTATCTTAGGATGGCGCTGGCAGCTTGCCCGCGCCATCGTAAATTAGTTACAACAGACCAGGAATGGTTGAACTTTTGCCCCCGGAATCCGCCGCTCGCGGATTGCGAATTTTCGGCAAATTCGCGAGAGTTCGCGGATCGCGAATTTACCGAAAATTCGCAAAATCCGCGATCGGAGCGGATTTAGCGCTCATGCTTACATGTCAGACTCCAAAGTCGAGAAATTCTCTCTTTGTGTCTAAAATCTAACACAATTATGTTTCAGCAGGCATACACTCAAACATAGACTGCAAAGGTCTCATACATCATTCTGTCACAACCCCAACACAAATCAAGTCAAGTACCCCTGTATTACCGACTAGATCACATCTTTAATATCAAATCTTTACCCATAGCGTTTAAACAACATAAACAATGTACAAGAACTGTACAGAAGTGATACCAGGTCACTTAAAACCATAAAAATGATCCCAATTCAGACACAATCAAAATTATTTTTTGAGACAACGTATCAGAAAAAGGCAGAGAGCACACAAGATTATAACATCTGTCTTCGTATCATGCTTAAGCACGGGCGGAGTTCGCATAGCAGCACTACGCGAAATTCCGCGAACTAGTAAAAGTAAAAACACTCCACAACAGTACACGGAGTTCTGCGAGCATGCAGAGTTGCTTGTTCTGCATGCTCGCGATTGCTCGTGAGACATTTCTGACATTTGGCAACGCGGATTTCCTGTTCGCTGGGAAATATCACACAAACTTTACCACGCAATCGCCAATGGGTGCGGCCATCTTGTTTTTATACTCTTTGTATGGTTCTGGGGCCTGTTTTTGAATCCTATCAAAACTTTTCAATCCTTTGTTTCTAAATATTTTTTCTGATCCTTGTTATGTATTATCTATCCCTCTCTCTTCCTAAGTGTGTATTTTGTGTTTATTTCCACTTTTACTGTGTTTTTTGTTCTGTTTTTCTATTGCTTACTATTTTTTTTTACTTTCCTACTTTTCCTGACTTTATTTTTTACTTCTACATTTTCTTTTCCGGCCCCCTCCCCCTCAGAACCATGGCTAAACCTAAGGGTAGTGTGACCAAGAACCGCCTTCTTTGCGGAAGACGGCGCCTGGAAAGGGTGTAGCCCCGGGCCTTGTTCTCAGAGGTGAAGGTGGTCGACCTAGTTTTTTCTATGCAGCGCCACCTCCCCTTAACCTTGGCAGCAGGCAGCAGGCCTGGTTCTGACTAAGGGAACACAGGAGTGTCACTACCAGTGGGCACGGGTGCGCCGGGCAGTGTTTCGCTGCTCATAGGTCCGGCGCACCCACAACCAGCTGACTCACCAGTAGTCCAACATCCTGGACCGGGAGCAGGGTCTGCTGGACCTGCTAGGTGTTGAGGTTGTGGGGCTTGTTGGGTAGCTAACTATACATTACTATTGTGTGTTCTGTTTTGCGTTATTATTGTGAATATTATTTCTTTCCAAAATAGCAAGAATGCGACTGCTGTACTGCTGCTTACAATGTCCGCCCGCCATCCTAATGAGCCCCTTAGTACTTGTGAACAATGGTTGAAGAAGACACCCTTTACTTTTCATTAGCAATAGCATTAGCGGCTGAAGTTTAGTAACTAATGGCCTCTTCTATCTGACTCCAACTCCGCTGGGAAAGTTTTATGAAGGAGACTAAGAGTCAGACTACCTTGATGGATGGGTTGAACGAAAAGTGAAAGAAGGATGGAAGGAGGAAGGACGGATGACATTTAATATATGATTGGCAGAGAAGGATGCATGGGTGAAGGAAGGTGGCCCGGGATGCATAGGTGACTGATAGGAATTGGAAGCATGGGAGGTTGAAGGATGGGTGAAAGAAAGGATACCTGCCTGCCGGCCTGGGTGACACTGTGTGGGTGAGAGGAATCCTCTGGGGTTTGATGGGTCAAACTCAAAGGTAAGCAAGGACGCATGGGTGTTGGTTTAAAAAAAATGACAAATGCATGTTGTTGGCGAAAGTTTTGTTGAGAGATTAAGAAGAATGGTAGCCATGTTTACTTTGAATGGATGGATACCTAGACGGTATTAGGTGGAGACTGTCACTGGATGAAGAGAATGTAAAGGGAAAATAAACCATGCCAGAGTAGCAAAGCCAAGGGTGAAGATAAGAATACGATTAGAATAACAAATTTATAATGCTAGTATAGCAATGCAATGATAAATGTAAAAATCACTGGGAAGAGAAACAGGCATTTTTATTTTTTCAAGGTTTTTTATTTAAGTTTGTATTTCAGAATACTCCCTTGACTCACAGTAGTTTGCAAGCACAACATATATATTGTATATGTATGTACCCATACCCACCCATTATCAATCACTTCCCTCCGACTCCGCGGCCCACTCCCTATCTATGTCATTTCGACCGTGTCAGCCAAGGGTGGCCCATCGAATGCATGGTTAGACAATCAATCAATAGTACCTCACCTTGTCCCATATATAATCACTCAGATCAGATATCATCTGCCTTGTTGTAGTAGGCAGGGTGAAAGTGCAATTGAGCAGTTGCCATTGATGTAACAGCATGGCCATAATAGAAAAATAAGATATGTGTATAGTTGTAGACTACAGCTGACCCACCTGCAGACAGTAGTAAATAAAATTAACGTGAATCTGCGACATGAGTCTGTCTGTCTTGGGGGCAAGCTGACTGACATGGCATGCCTACAAGATTAATTTAGCTAAACAAGAGAGAGAGAAGAAGAAGAAGACTTGTCTACTCCATAGTGCCTAGTAATGCCTGAAACTCCCAAAATTGTTAGAGACTGAGGAAGTTGGAGGATAGCACAAATGTTATGTACTGTGCTTGCTAGTGGTACTGTGCTGCTATAATTTTATGTTTATCATTACTGTTTTGCTAAGAATTTTGGTTACAATTGTAAGGAGTTAGCAGCCATGGCCCAGCAATGGAAGCTGGAGGCCATCCGTTCGGGGCTGGTGGTTCTGGCAGAGGAGGAGGAGGCAGCAGCAGTAGCAGCCTCCTCCAATGCCCTGGGTCCAAACCAGGCCCCCCAGTGCCTCCAGTGATATGGCACCATGGGAATTCGGTTCAACTGCAATTTGGATTTCAAAATACAGGCTCGCAAATTCACAGCAAATTGCTATGGACTAATAAGGATGCTAAGGAAGATTCTCCCCTTTCTTCCTTTTGACGCCAGACATATTTTGGTCCAGGCACTCATATTATCTTGACTTGACTATGCGAATGCAGTCTATTTGGGTGCCCTACTAGGAACCACTAAGATACTGCAAATTGTTCAGAATTGTGCAGCTCGCCTTCTAGTGAACACGCCCAAACGTGTCTCAACCAGACCTGCTCTTGCTCAGCTGCATTGGCGCCCTATCCAGGAAAGAACTAGGTTTAAGGCTTTGTGTATTGTCTATAAATCGATTTCTGGAAAGGGTTCTTCACTGTTTCAGTCAATGCTGTAATTATACTGCCCCAATAGAACTCTTAGATCTAATAACAAACGACTACTCGTAGTTCCTATGATCAAGCGGTCACGAACTGGGGGTCGGCGGTTTTCCTATAGTGCAGCCAAGTTCTGGAACTAGCTTCCAGAGAACCTACGACTGAAATCTAGTTATCTTAGGTTTAGGAAGCAGCTTAAAACCTTTCTTTTTCCTCCTTCTGCTTACAATATTCCTCTTTCCATGATCAGATTGGGTGTGCAAGGTGTCAGGAAGAGGTGTGGTGCCGCGGCTAGGGCGACTGACTCCGGAATCTGGGGATCACGGTTCGATCCCCGGCACCGGCGGCAGATTAGCCCAGCACCATGTGACTCTGGGCAATAGCTCGCTTAATCTTCCCAATGGCCCCCAGCGCCTAGAGACCCTTACGGGTGATTGTGCGCTTTACAAATATGGATTATACGATAAGCGCTGGGATGCCCTTGGGTAGCCATGCCCTATACAAGTGCATATTCAATTCCATTCAATTCAACCATGGTCTGGCAGATGCCTATATTCTTTAAACACTGCTGCCCACCCCTGTGCATGCAACTACAAGGCAGTGAAGTTCCGCACGCTCTTCTGGATGCCACACCTAGAGCAGCGGATAAACGCCCTGGAGAGTTACAAGATCCGGTGAGCCTGCCACTAGACCTCCGTCGCCTTGCCCCTTTTATAATCTTTTTGGTGGGTGGGAATTGGGTGTTGGAGAAAAGTTGGGGTTTATGGACATTGGACTGTTCTTATGATGGACATTGGTTGGGGTTAGGGAGAGGGGTGGGTCAGGTGTTGTGTTTTTTATTAGTTTATTTGTTAGGAGAATAAATTATATTTAGTTTACATATGATGTGAATATTTTTGGAGGGGGTTACTTGTTTACCTCACACGGTTTCCTTTGCTGCAACAGCGCCACAGCCAGGTTTTGATTAAAATACTCTGCCGCTAGTGTAACACACCAACAGATAGATGCGGTGCCCTCACTTATGACTTGTCCTACTAGTACTGTCAGTCTCGCCTCCTAGTCTATGCAGTCTTCAACTAAAACCCCTATGGTCTCAGAAGGGTGAGGGTGTGTGAATTAATTAATTAATTGCCATATTATAAATTATGCCTCCCCAAACTTCTTCTCTTAACTGTGATTGATGTTTATTTATACTTAGGCGAAGTGATGGCTGCATGGTGGTGGTTTGGTTTCCCCAGGTGCCATGGTGGTGGTTTTAGTAGTAGCCACTGATGTAGCATTTGCAAGTAAAGAAAATGAGATAGTGTTAGAATAGAAAAATTCATATTTGTGTTTTGCTCTATGTATGTTAGCATTTGCGGTGCAATTGTCTATGCCAGCGCTATTTATTTTATTTATTTATTTATTTATTTATTTATTTATGTATTTATTTATTTATTTATTTATTTCTGGTTATGTTTTTATTTCGAAGAATGAACCACATTAATGTGTTTCTATAGTTGCTCCAGTACACTTTAACCAATACATATATGCATGAATCTTGCAAACTGCATTTAGATCGGCCACTTCCACTGGTTGGTTGGAGGTTCTTCAATTAGGGGCTCCCAGGGTTTCCATTCTTTCATTTTTCGTGCCAATGAGAGTTCATGCTCAGGCTGTACAATGGCCTCCTCTATTTGACCACAGTTAAACCTTTCTTCCGACTTCTGCACATCTGGTTCCGTCTTCACCGCATTGAATCTTTCATTTATAATTTGCTCTGTGTATTTCCTGTAGGCTGCATCATGGGGGACAGTCTGAAGTGTGGCGAGAATTTTTGTGTACAGGATCCTCAGGCGCTCGTGAGGTTTATGGGCGACTGCGAAACCAACTAATCCAGTTGTCTTCTTCAGGACCTCACTGCACGGCGGTGAACTATGGGAAAACTGGTGTTTCCGTCACGGCGGTAAAAAGATGACTGCACCAGCACCATTTATAATCAAAAGTTAATACTCCGCTATTTCCGAGAAAATGCCTCAGTTGAGTTATGTTTCTCGAAGGCTAGGTTTTGCTTCACTAATGAATACACAGTTTTTATTCGAGCATAGACTTCCCTCTAGATAGAGGCCTTCTCCCACTTGTCTAGTGGCAGGCGCAAGCAGAATGACCCTGAATAGTGGATAGTGTATGCCATGCCTCAGAATCAAAACTTATTTTTTGTACTTCACTGTTTTGCTGTATCTGCTTGGAAAGTTCCATTGTGGGTGTGCATTAATTGGTTATTAAATGTACATAATGTATCTTTATGCTTGCTGATGTCAGTCTCTCTGGAGCACTCCTAAGCGACTGAGCAGACTGGGTTCCACTCTGAACGTACCTGAATAAACAAATATTGGTTTGTATTCTCTACTGTCTGACCCACTCTTCGTTTGGTATGAAAGGCGGGGAAGTGGCTGTGAGTGACCCGGGTGACCCTAATGGTGCCACTTCCTTCAGTTGGCGCCCGGACAGGGACTCCTTCCGGTAAGTGACCCATCCCCTTGTGACCCATCTCTTTGTGCGGACGAGGGTGAGGTTCAAGGATCCCTGTTTGAGGAGCATTGATTGCTCACAGCTGCCCCTTCCATCCTGCCGGACGGTGCCTCGCCCAGCGGTAATCCTGACTGGAGTCCTAAACTGCAAAACCCTTGGATATGACCGTTAGGTCGGAAGAGTCAGCAGTGGACAGTTAGTTTGTTTGATCTGCATATATCAGGTGTGTTTACTTTGGTTCTTTGTGGCTTTGGTACCATTTTGGTTTGAATTTAGTATGGTTTGAGGACCTTCTTTGGGATAAAAAACATTTGCAATTGCTTTGCCAGTGATAAATAGTGAACTTGTTGTCTTTTGAGAATGCCTGGGATCAGTAAACTGTTTTCTTTGTGCTGTCACTGTTGTTCTGCAGATGCTCAATTGGGAGAAGCACAGCCGGCACCTCCAGAAGGCACCCCTAATTTTGATATGTATGTGAAGCATGGCCTTGACCCTATTATGTTTAGTACATTATGACACAAATATACGAGGGACAATACTGAGTACTTTTGATGAACAAAACATTGAGTATTTACAGGAACAGTTGTTCAAGAGATGAATTAGATAGTCTATGTTTGATTCTCTCAGAACATGGCAGAAATCAGCTAGGCAGAGACGATTGAAGACGGAGAAAGAGGCACGGAAAGGGAAAGATGCAGACACTGACTCAGACAGCTGTAGCATATTTATTTATTTATTTATTTATTCAAAGTTTTATATAGCACGAACAAGATCCTTACAGATATCAGAGCGCTTCACAACGGAGAGAGGGCAGAAGGGGTGAACAGAGATAGTGGGGGCAGTATAATAGTACAAACATGGTAGGATAATAATAACATACATAGAACATATCAAAATACAATCAGGTAAACAGAATAATCTAGGATAATATAGGACGGCACAAGTCATTGACCCCACTACCTAGGTGTTCAGGTACACCTTGGGTGCGTGGAAGGCTTATACCAATACCCTAGTAAAGAGAGAACACTGAGTGGGGGCATCGGGAGAGTGAATCAGTAAACTAAGTGTAACATATATTGGTCGGTAGTGAGAGCGTAATGTAGTGGTATCCCCACCAAGTAGAAGTATAGTGCCAAAGGCCAAAGTGAACAGAGGTACAGAGCAATGCAGAGTCTCTGATCCAGCACCTGTAAGGTTCAGGAGATCTTGGCCAGAAGGATGGTTTTCACTTCTTTCTTGAAGAGTGCGGTGGAGGAGATAAGCCTGGTTTCAGGAGGGAGCGCATTCCAGATCCTGGGTGCCATTCCTGAGAAGGAGCGCTTGTATGTTTTCTCTTTCCGGAATCTACGGGGCTTCAGGAGTAGATTTTTAGCACTTCTATTGGATCTCGAACCTCCTGATATAGACAACTTTTGAGCGAGGTAGTTGGGTGCATTGTGGTGCACGGCCGCGTTTGTCATGACTGTAATTTTTAGCTGTATTCTGGCTTCAAAAGGCAACCATTTTAGGGACTTTAAGTCTGGGGATATATGCGAATGTTTTCTTGAGCCAGTAATGAGTCTCGCGGCAGCGTTCAGGGAGGCTCTTAAGGGTGCTGTTGTGGATAGCGGGAGTCCGCTGAGGGCCACAATTCCGTAGTCTATTCGAGGGATGACTAAAGCTTGCACAGCCGTTCGGAAGTCTTCGGCAGGGAGGAAGGGTTTAATTTTCCTCAGTGTGTTGATTTGGAAGTTAGCTCCTTTTGTGGCTTTGCTAACGTGCTGCTGCATGTTGAGGTTGGCGTCGAGTGCATATGACAGAGAAATACAGGAGAAGGGAGTTGAATGTGAAGATAGGAGGTTCTGATTGCAGTTATTAAATAGTATTTGGCTCAGGAGGAAACTGATACTTTTGTGGAAGAATTGTTAGACACCCGACCCCCGCCCCCATATGCCCCGCAAAGGATATATCCCACTGTCCCTATGCCATCACAGCCGCCTGTTACATCTGTTCTCACTGTCCCTGCATCTACTGCTGTCTTTTCGATGGCTGTGGCTTTGGCTCCTCCCCCTCCTTCTAAGCCTTTGCCATCTGTGGCAACTGTGACTGTTAGCACCCCTACCACACCTATTGTCTCAGCATCCCTGTCTCCAGCTCTTTCTCCTGCTACACACTTGCCTGCGATGATTTTACATGGTGCTTCTGTTGCTACTCCATCTTTGATGGTTCAATTTCCAGCATTATTGGGTGCTGAGATACCAACACGTGGATTTGAAGATAGAGATTCGACAAAATGTAAAGAGCGGCCGGGCCCTTTGGTTGGTCAGCTGTGGGGGATGAGGAGAAGATGGTAGTAGCTAATCAGGCTGAGCAGTGGGGTCGTAATTCCATTTACAGTATGGAGGATGTTTGGGATGTGATTAAAGGTTATGAGCCCTTTATACTGCAGCATGCTCTTAAACATATGTCCCCTATTTTGATTGGCCTTTAATATTAGAGATCGCGTGTATGAAAGTGGTTTGGACCCAGGCCAAGTTTTGGGAACATTACCACGTTGGTTGCCGATAGGGGCAGGTTGCATGAGATGAGTCCTACCACGGTATCTCAGTTTCCGAAGCAAGAGGTTCATCCTATATATCACCCAGAGATACCAGAGTTAACGGATCAACTTGATAATGTTATTCGAGCAGGTGTAGCGGCCCATTTTCAAGAACAGTGGGTTTATACTCCATGGAAAAGGAGTGAGGTTCTGTCCCTTAAGGCTCATTTGCCCGATCCTAGGAAAAATCCTACTGCTTATTACAAAGAACTGACTGAAGCTGCTTCTTCTTCTGTAATGACTCTTGCTGATATTGTTCTTTGGTCTTCTCGTTCCGGTTGATATTTGGAGACAGGTTCATACTTGGGACCATGTTGCAGGGCTGCATGGTAAATGGGATGTGATTAAAGGATAGTATCAGGAAAGAAAGCCAGGTGATAAGGCCTGAGCAGAGATACTTGCTTTGCCAGATTGTATTATTACATATATGCATTCTCTTATTTTGCCGACAAAAAAAAGATGAGAGTGTGCTTGATTTTTTTACCTTGTTTGAGGATTTTTGGATTACAGTGGGCAGGATATGTCTATTGAAGGAGGTGTTCGATAGGTTGTCGAAAAGTTTGTCTCTAACCTATTTGCTGAAATTGCAAATAGTTTGAAGGCGTCTGAGAGTACCTGGACCACTTCTTCCCCCTCTGTTATTTTGAATATGGCTCAATACTATGAGCATCGTGATCAAGAAGAGACAGAAAAAATAAATAAGAAGAATAAGGATTTAATGACGAAGGTGCTGAAGCAGCAAGCATTTAGAGGAAATGGTAGAGGATGTGGTGGTCCTGCCTGACACCTTCCATGCACTACTAGGCAGCCGAATGGAATGCCTTTGGGACCGAACAGTTTGCATATTGTAAGGAGAAGGGGCACTGGCATAGTGAGTGTCCCATGCTTTTTGCAGAAGGTGGCGGTTCCTAGAGGACGAGATTCTCGTGGACGGGGTCGTGAAGCTGGTGGGGCTGATAGGGCTCAGAGTGCTGCAGCCTCCAGGGTCCTTCTGATAAAAAATATTTTGATGATCCCCACGATGGGCAGTACTACCAGGATGACTATGATATGGTTGAAGCAACAGGAACATCTTACAGCTAGAAAAGCCAGGGACAGAGTGGGAGACCAGTTCTGATACCTTATGTAACAGCGGAACTGCAAGGTTCGACTAAGTACTTTTTGGTGGACACTGGTGCGACAAAAAGTTCTGTTTCTTGAAATATGGTCCCTGGGGCGGCTCTGTCTGGCCATAATAATGTTTCGGAAGGTTTTCCTGGTGTACCAGTTGTAAGAACCCTTGAATTGACTATTGGTCCTTTCACTGTGGATACTCCATTTTTGCTGACATCTAATTGTGGTGGAAACTTGATGGATTTGCATCTGTTGAAGAAATTGCATGCTACAATTTATTGTTCTGTGGCAGGTGTCTTTATGACAATTGGCCCAGATATTGTAGGTATTAAACAGTGTTTGTCCAAGGAGGCGCCTCTTCCTGTTGAACTTGGTGATGTGTCACCCTGGTATAGATGTAGGGCTGTTGCATATACCACGGTTTCGATACAGGTCAAAGACAATGCTGTTTTGCCTCGTATTCCTCAGTATAAAATCCCACAGGCAGGAGAGTGAGCCTTATTGCAAATTATTCAGGACTTGATCAAGAAAGGAGTGGTTGAAGAGACGTCTGCCAATATTTGTAACAGTCCTATTCTTCCGATTCTCAAACGGGCACCTTTGGGTTCTCCTGATGATCACGAAGATGTTTATCATTTTGTAATTGACTCGTGCAAAGTTAATAAAATAGTGCTTCCCCAGTTTCCAGTGGTTCCAGATATTACCACGCTTTTGACAATGATTCCTTCTACTGCTAAATTCTTTTCTGTCATTGATTTGAAAAATGCGTTCTTCAGTATTCATATTCATCCAGATAGCAGATATTTGTTTGGGTTTACCCTTGCTAGTAGGAGCTTTAGGTTCTGCCGAGCACTCAGGGCTATACTGAGAGTCCAATTATGTACAGTCAGGCTTTAAAGAGTCAGTTAGATTCCCTTTTGCTTCCTACAGGTAATGTATTGATGCAGTATGTTGCTGACCTCCTTATTGCTTCTGATACAGAGCAGGGTTGTAAAGATAGTACAGTTAAATTATTGTTGCATGTGGCTCAACATGGACATAAAGTTTATCTTTCTAAATTTCAGTATTGTCAACAGGAGGTCACCAATTTAGGTCCCCTACTGTCGAAGGAGGGCAGGAGGGAGACCCCGGATCGCATCAGTACCATTGTTAAAATGCCTATTCCACAAACTCAAAAAGATGCACGCGCTTTTATAGATATCACTTCCTACTGTCTGCAGTGGATTCCAAATTATTTCCTACTAATCAAACCCTTGCTTGCACTAACAACGAAAGATGTGCATGAGCCTTTGCCTTGGATGCCTGAATATCAGCGGTCATCTGAGCAAAATAAAAACTGCACTTTGTTCGGCTCCAGAACTTGGCACGCCTAATTATAACAAACTGTTTGTGTTGTACGTCCATGAGATGGCTGGTTGCGCGCTTTCTGGCCTAACACAAACATTTGGAGGTAAGCAACGGCTGTGCGCTTATTTTTCTGCTGTCTTTGATCCATTCGCTAGAGCCCTTCTGAGTTGTCTAAGAACGGTCTCTGCCATGGCCACTTCGATCAGACAATCAGCTGGACTTGTACTTGATACAGCCCTCACAGTCATGGTACCCCATTCTGTGGATACACTTTTGAATAAGATAAAGACACCGCACCTCACCAGTGCACGTCTTACTGGCTATGAATTGACATATATTGCTAAACATATCACTATCAAAAGATGTGCTACTCTAAATCCAGCCCCATTACTGCCCCTCCCTTCTAAGGGTGATGAAGTCAACAAACATGACAGTATCTTCCGGGTGGAAGAGGAGACGAAAGGACAGGTAGACTTGCCTGATGTTCCCTTATCTGACCCACAAGAGGAACTATATGTATGGCTCTTGTTTCAAATTACCAAATGGCACTACAACTTCTGCTTATGCTATTACCACACTGTCTACAGTTGTAGAAACATCACAAGTCCCTTATCAGTCGGTTCAAGCTGAGGAGCTTGCTGCCCTTATTCAAGCTTGCGAATTAAGTGACGGGCTGGTTGTCAATATTTATACTGACAGCCAGTATGCCTTTGGGGTCACCCATAAGTTCCGGCGACTCTGGGCTGAGAGAGTGTTCCTTACTTCCCATGGCACCAAAATCCAGCATGGGCACCTTATATTAAGGCTTTTGTCCGCTTTAACACTCCTCAAGACATTGTGAAATGTTGCGCCCACTCACTGGAAGGTCACTGACGATGTAGGTAGGGGAAATGCTTTTGAAGATCAGACAGCTAAGGAAACGGCTCGGACAAAGATGAAAAGAATGTTTGTAGCAGTTCCGGCTAGGTGGGTGCCTGAGGTTGGCATGTTCGAGGACACCCTTGAGAATGTAAAAGAGATATAAAGCAAAGCCACAGTAGAAGGGTTAGCAGTGTGGCTGGAAATTACAGCACAATGGAATGATGAGGAATGTTGGACTGATAAGTCATGGAAGCAGAGATGAATGTTGCCTGATGCATATGTTCTTCCTGTAGTCAAGATGGTCCATGGTCCAGCCCATATTAGTGCTAAGGGTATTTGCAAGTTATTAGACCTTGTATGGCAGACTGACAACATCCCTAAGACAGCTGCACATTTAGTGAAGTACTGTATGGTGTGCATGATGCACAATCCTGGAAAGGGTACCCCTACACCGCTTGGTAATTTTGCACCACTCACTTTTCCTTTTGAAGTCCTTCAAATGGTCTACATTGAGTTAGAAAGATGCAAGAATTTAAAGTATGTTTTGGTGGTTGTCTGTGCATTTAGTAAATGGGTTGACAATACAGCCATTATTACTGCAAAGGTACTCCTGAAGGAGTCCTTTCCTCGTTTCGGCTTGCCCCGATTAATTTGGAGTGATAACGGAAGTCATTTTAATGCGAAAGTGATCCAATTGATTTGTGAGGTTTACACATAAATCAGAGGTTACATGCTGCTAATCATCCACAGTCATCATGTTTGGTTGAGAAATACTCTCAAGCTCAAACTGGCAAAAATTCAGGAAATCACAGGGTTAAAGTGGCCAGATTCTTTACCGTCAGCTCTTTTGTCAATCAGAATGCCAGCACATTCTAGGATTGTCACTGTATGAGGTCGTGTTTGGGCGATCGGCAAACATCTGGAGCTTCCCGCGACCTTAGCGGTTTTCTGAAATTGAGTACCCGTTGTTGATTGACTATCTTGGCCAGTTAACCAAAGGTTTATGTTTCATTCGCCAACAGGTCCGGGATTCCCTGCCTCCTACGCCAGCGGGACCTGGCCATGAGATTCAGCCTGGTGTCTTCATTTTGATTAGGAATTTTCTGCAGAAGAAAAGTTTGGAGCCACATTGGAAGGGGCCGGAACAGGACCTGCTAGCAACTCATACCGCAGTAAAAGTCGCTGGCTGTAAGAACTGGATTCAAGCGACTCATTGTCGCAGGATTTCTTTGCTCTTGCCCTACGACCAGCGGGTGAAGGATGGAGTAGGAGACTCTGAGTGTGAAACGGTGCTTCAGTTTGTCCGCTTCAACGATGCTAAGCTGACTTGAGAGTAAAGATTCAGAATACGTGGTGTGGTTGTCGGTCAGATGATCTCATGGTGTTTGCTCTAGGTATGTGGAATCTTAAGGGCCTCAATTCCCCACACAAAAGAGGTACATTTTGGAAATATGTCATGGACCACTGGTTCAGGAGAGTGGCCTTACAGGAAAAATATTTAAAATGCACTGAAGAGCATAGACCACAACATAGATCCTATCCATTGATTAACAAATCATTTGCAACCTCTATACACAATGGGGTGGCCTCATTATTTCACTCTTCTCTTAAATTCCAAACAGTGGAAGTTAAAGCTGGCAAAGAGGGCAAGATGTTAAAGATCAAAGGGATTCTCCATGGGCGCAAATACACTTTTGCCACAATGTATGCCTCGAACTCAAATCAGAAGGTGTTTCTCCTTTCCTTCCTTATCCAAGATTGTTGCCCTGGGAGACTTTAATCTCATTTGGGAACCAGCGAAGATTTTAAGAGTTAATAAGAACTATTTACCATCATCATCAGTTAACTGTAGTTTTAATGTCAAGAGATAAGGATTCATGAAAAAGAATAATTACACAATGTCAGTTATGTTATGGGGGGGGGGGCAGAATACACAACCAACCCAACTTGTTTTGCGAGAAACAATATATTTTTCTTTAAGATTGGTTTCTTGTAATAGGGCAATCTGACATTTTAGCTTGGATAAATGAGTGAATACTGTTTGGCATTTGATTGGGTTTCGAAGACCTTTGACATTCCATGAAAGAATGCATATATTACTAATAGTAAATAGTCAAGCAAGAGGGGGATATACTACACTTGAGTAAACAAATTTTAGACATGATGGAGACAACGTAGAAATATAAAATATTTGTATAAAACAAGGCAACAATAAAAGGGGGTTGTGAAGTGCAGGTCAAAGTATAACAAAAGAGGAGGAAGAAAATGTATCAGAAAGTGGAAGACAAGAAAAAAGAGAAGAAAATAAAGAAATGAAGAAGAGAAGGGGAAAAATTAACTCCCCCTGGTGAAGAAAGAAAAGATGTTAGAGAGCCAAAAGACTTTAACCATAAAATGTGAGAACAATTGCAGGTGGACCGCAAAAGGAAGAATAGGCCAACCTCAAGCGGCACCCCAGATATACCAATAAAATAGTAAAGGAATAAGTAGAGAGAAAATAATAAGCAGAAAATAAACATGAAGATTACAAAACTGTGGATTATATCAACAAAGACACATAATGAAAGTGGATAAATACTAACCAACAATGAGTGTGACAATATACACATGTTGAGATGTGGGGGAAAAAACACACAGACATGGAAACATAGAACATATCAATCAATGTGTCAGGGACAAACAATGCACCAATAAAGAAAACAAGAAACTGTTAAACAGCAGTTAATAAAATGAATGATAAAAATGTGTTCAAAAAATGAATCAACGAGAAAAAAAAATGGCATTAGTTAAATCATTTGCAACAAGGATAATCAAGTCTTGACAAGATCCATCTCCTCCCCTTTATGGAAATTAACGATTTTTCTTCAAATCCCCTGGGTCATGAAAAGTGGAAGTTTTGTTCTTGCAAGTAAGAGTGGATGAGGCCATTTCTGGCATTCCTGGATTGTAAAGCCAGGCAAAGATCCAAAAACTCCTTTAGTCTATTAGCTGGTGATCCAGAAACATCCTGAGTAAAGAATACCTTCTGCCCAGACCAGAGGATTTGTTTTAGTTGCTTTGAAGCCGAAAGAGCCTTCATGAGATCCGAGAACTGAAGGCAGCGATACCGCTTAGACAAGTGAACCTAGTTTTGGAACTGGACAACTTGGTGGGCTCATTCTATGTTGAATCAGAGACATCATGTAATGTGACAATTCTGAAGACATTAAGCTTTAGAAACAACATCATGTCAGATCCTTCTGTGCCTTCAGAAATCCCATAAATTCCCAGGTTGGTCTGTCTGTTGCAGTTTTCCACAGATTCAGTTTGTTTTTTAAGAAGAACTTCTTTGGAAAACAAATCGACTTTGACCACACCATCCTGAGCATCATTGATTCTTTGTTCAACCTCTGAAATTCTTGGCTCCAAGTTTGATCATATTTCTCAATTCGTTGAATTAATTTCCACCACAAAAGGCTTTGAAATCTAAATGTTGTCCATAATATCCTTCAGCATTAGAAGGAGCAAAAATGTTGTAGGAGAAGCTGGATCTTTCTTTATTATTTTATAAACATAACCATCAATAGGAATTGTTGCTCAAAAAACAAAAAAGTAGTAAAGTCGGCATGAGTGACCTTCAACTTGTCAATAAAGTCTTTAGACTGAACCTAAACAAGAGAGTTGAACAGGAAACTGGTGTGACAAATGTAAACAGTCATGCATGAGAGAACACAGCAACAGGCCAGACTTATGAGATGCTCGCACACCCTCAAATATTGACAATAAAGCACTTTAGTAATCCTGGAATGGCTCCATTCAGAAGGTTTCTTAAAAATAGCACATCGGAATTAACAAAAGGGAAACCATTTGGAAAGTGTGCCATCATACAGTCATGGTACATGCTGAAAGTATGAGGAAAAGTGGCTGTAGAGACTGGTGAAAAAGACTCGCTTAGCCGCTCCCCCACTGTTCCGATACTTGGACCACTTGCCAAATCGCATCAGGAGTGGAGTGATCCAGAGAAATTCTCCAAAAGGCACGCAGGGCGGCCAGAGCTACACTTTGCCAGCAAATTGGCAGGCACTCCCACGCACCTTCTCAACATAAAAATCTTGTCCTAAATAGCATCTACAAAAGGCTCCATTGGTATTGAAAATAGAAAGTCTACACCCAATGTGACAATAGTTTTGTCAACAATATTTAGAACATGATGCTTTTAGCAGAAGATATTTGTATATGATGATATTCTGACGTACAACTGAATCAACTGTTGTGGTGCAGATCTATCAAAAGGATCCAGTGATGACCCTGATCTGCTGTGTTGTCCTAGGTCATTCACAGTGGGATATGAGCACAGGTTAAGCAGACAGGAAGCTGGGAACCTGGGGCCTAATTTACTACAATTTGACTCAGGGCAGTGCGGCATGTCAATTTGCTGCATAGCATCAAAAGAAAAAGGCAGGAGTGCATCATATTTATGAGACACGATGCATTCCAGTTCTTTCCTCTTGCTCTGGCGCACAGATGGCTGCCTAGTGCCAATGCAGGCACTCTTGCCCCATGGTGCAGGGGTGTCTGCATTGAAATCAGGTATTTTTTGTGGAGGAAGAGACAGCTTCCTTCACAAAAACAACCCTTACGCTACCCCTGGGGAGGCACAGGGGTTTGACGCAATCCCAGATTTTTGCTTTGTTGTAAATGTGGGGATGTGTCTAAAACCATGAGCATTGAATTGGAACACCCACCACAACACCCATGGCACGCCTACAGCCATATTAGGGACGGTTAGAAGATTAGTTGACCAGAATGATATTCTACAACATTTAAAAATCGGCTTGAGGTAAAAAATTTGCCAAACAAAAGAGAGAGTTGGAATTTTGGCTTGTTGCTTAGATGTATACAGGTATATCACTGCCTGAGGAGAAGTGAACTGTGGAAAAAGCTATTGAAATTGGGAACTGTGATTTCATTACCAAAACAAAAGACCTCTCTATTATGTTCAATATGTTTGCGAGATACTGTTCTCAACTTAACTAATTCTACCCTACATATTGGTTGAGAATGACCCAGTGAGTGCCACGGTTAGTTGTGCATATATTATTATATACTCCATTATAGCCAATCAAAACTGGGCCCAGCAAGTTAAGAGAGATTAATCAGCATTCAGTGGCAGGGGAAATTAGCCTCTTCAGAAGTGAGCATGAAGCAAGATAGGCAAAGGAAGCATTTCAACCTTTTGAAGCAAAACTACAGAGGCCCTATCACAGATAGTGTAACCGGGGTCGCTACATGCATGTGAACCTACTTAGTCCACCCCAGGGCAATATTGTATTACAGAAGGGGACACATTAGCTTGTACATCCTCTTTTGTAATGCGATAGTGCAGGGACACTTCAATCGTTTCCGCCACGCATACGGAAGATACCTTGCTAGTGCAAATACAAGCCACCTGGTATTATGGATGGGTATGCTCAGACGTGAGTCCCATGCACTCCACACCACTGGATTCAAGCAAGCCGGGCTGAAGACGGCTGGAATGCCAGAAACCGGTTATGGATTTAGGCCCAGATCTCTGTACTGGGGCGAATGTATGACATTGTTCTGCATTCTGTCCATCACCTGTGGTTTTTGCATTTGTCACCCCGAGTGGGATGGGTATGCTCAGACGTGAGTCCCATGCACTCCACACCACTGGATTCAAGCAAGCCGGGCTGAAGACGGCTGGAATGCCAGAAACCGGTCCTCGGAAGCTTGTTTCCGGTCCAGGGAAGGCATGGCTTGGCAGTTCGGGCTGGACTGTTCCCATGAGGCACAGGGTCAGACTGATTTGCATATGGCCATGTCTGAACTGGGGTGGTGTGGAGTGCAAAAAAACGATGGATTTAGGCCCAGATCTCTGTACTGGGGTGAATGTATGACATTGTTCTGCATTCTGTCCATCACCTGTGGTTTTTGCATTTGTCACCCCGAGTGGGATGGGTATGCTCAGACGTGAGTCCCATGCACTCCACACCACTGGATTCAAGCAAGCCGGGCTGAAGACGGCTGGAATGCCAGAAACCGGTCCTCGGAAGCTTGTTTCCGGTCCAGGGAAGGCATGGCTTGGCAGTTCGGGCTGGACTGTTCCCATGAGGCACAGGGTCAGACTGATTTGCATATGGCCATGTCTGAACTGGGGTGGTGTGGAGTGCAAAAAAACGATGGATTTAGGCCCAGATCTCTGTACTGGGGTGAATGTATGACATTGTTCTGCATTCTGTCCATCACCTGTGGTTTTTGCATTTGTCACCCCGAGTGGGATGGGTATGCTCAGACGTGAGTCCCATGCACTCCACACCACTGGATTCAAGCAAGCCGGGCTGAAGACGGCTGGAATGCCAGAAACCGGTCCTCGGAAGCTTGTTTCCGGTCCAGGGAAGGCATGGCTTGGCAGTTCGGGCTGGACTGTTCCCATGAGGCACAGGGTCAGACTGATTTGCATATGGCCATGTCTGAACTGGGGTGGTGTGGAGTGCAAAAAAACGATGGATTTAGGCCCAGATCTCTGTACTGGGGTGAATGTATGACATTGTTCTGCATTCTGTCCATCACCTGTGGTTTTTGCACCTGGTATTATCAGACATAAATATCCTGATGGCATCAGAAGGGCGAGTACAAGATAAAATACGACAGACAGGGATGATCAATTTTTTCCGATAATCATTATATGCAGTACAGAAAAATAGAAGATGTTCTACAGTCTCTGGTTTGTCCAAACACAGAGGGCATATAGATGAAACAAGTCCAGTTACAGCTATTGTTTGCTACATAATGAGGGCAGTAGGAACCATTTTGGGTTTTTTGCATTAAAGCCCATGGCACTTATGATAGGCCTTAGAGCACACATTTCCAATGTGCAAGATGTCGTTCATGGACTGCTTCCGCTTTGGGCATAGATACCACACTCTTTCAAGTGTTAGTATATTATTAATGGTTTGCAACATCAATTTTTGTCACAAACCTTCTATAAGGAATTGCAAGGAGTGAAGCACACCTCTTTTGTGGCCCTTTTTATTTAGGAGTCGTACTGAGCCACATATTTGGTACATTGTGACTTTGGGTTTGCAGTTCCAAAGGCTAAAAGTTTGAAAATCACAACCCCAAAATTCTTTCTTATGTTACATCCTTACCATGGCATTTTTTAAATGAGACTGGATAGAGTTTCACAGTTTCTTTGTATGTTTGCTTTAGGTATATCACCCCAACAATTTCTTGTGATTCTGATAATTCCCAAATCTTGTATTCTTTTGTCTTTGGTATTCTTTGAGTTTTTATAACTCTGTTGTGTTGTATTTCTTGCAGAAGAGAAGTCAACATGAACAGAAAAATGAAAAGCCTTCTGGGACTGTGCTTGTTCACATTTATAAGTGGCTGGCTGTTCTCAAAGAATGGCAAGAGTTGTTGGTCCTTTGGTTGTGTGGGCGTTCGTAGGCAGTCACTAGTCATGCAGAGCCAGCCACTTCTAACAAGGCACTCCACCAGGCTGACGTATGGACCAGTCACCTACCACCTCAACCTCTCCCAGCATGTGGCAGAGTTCCCGCACCTACAGAGCTACAACTGCACCCTCCTGCAGGACAGGAAAGGTCACTGCAACACTCCTGGTGGTAAAAAGCTCCTACTTCTGGCAGTAAAGTCCCACCCGGCATCGCACGACAGGAGAGCGGCCCTGCGCCAGACCTGGGCGGTGGAAGGGGAGGTGTCGGGCTACTGGGTGAAACGCCTATTTTTAATGGCTGCATCCCCCAGTCTGGGGCACATGAGGCTGGTTAAAGAAGAGATCAAGGAGTTTCAGGACATTCTGTCGTGGGACTTTACTGAAAGCCACCACAACTTGTCGCTGAAGGAACGCTGCTTCCTTGAGTGGCTGCATCACAACTGCAAGGAGGCGGAGTTTATTTTTAAAGGTACAGCACTACATTCCATCTTACAATGGTGTACTTTTCTCAAAGTAACAATGTGCTTTGCTATAAAGGCAGAGCTGGGAACTGTAAAATTCCTGAAGAGAGTATACAGAAGGCTCTGCAGCAATCTGATAGAATGCAACAGCACAATACATTACATGCCTAGGGACAAGATTACAGGCAGCGCAATCTCAAGCTAAGAGTAACTTCCAATTAGGACAAAGCTGAATTAAGGGGCCATAGCTCTACTGCAATGAAGCAGATGGTTTGGGACCATTCCATTCTAAAACAATTGTCTTTGAGTGTGGTTTGCAACTCACTTTAACAGCAGCCTCTTCATTTAGCTTTATTTGTATTCAACTCTAAAGAAACCAGGGTCATAGTTGTCTACATCTCTGCAAAACAAAGCAGAAGTGTCAAAGGGTGGGTGGGTGTCAGGGGGATCAGTGACTCTGAATCTGGTAACCAGCTGATATAGATGAGGTGGAATGATGCATCTTACCTGGGAGGAGCCTCTGTGAGGGGGACTCCAGGAAGGTACTTCCAAGTAGGTAGCGCACGGTACTGTACTCAGTTTGTGACCCCTGAGGTTTCATGAAAGAGTTGAGGTGGCAGCTCGTGGCCATTTGCCACACTTCCACTGTGCGTGCATTGTTGGATGACACATTGTGGCACCTGACACAATCACACAGCATCCATTTTAAGCCTACTGATAGGTGGTTGTCAAAAGGGGAAACACTTTTAGCTCAATGAACTATCCTTTTGTAGTGTGTGCCTTTTAGCATCATCTCCATGCCTGTTGATAGGCGATTGTCGATGAGGGAAACTCATTGTAGTATGATGATCTATTGGTGTGAGTATGTGAAACTATTTATGCTATATTCAACCTTATCTTTATCAGAAGCCTCATATATAGAATATGTAGAATGGCTTGTAGTTGATCTACACTTTTGTGTTGTCATTCAAGTAGAGCCAATTCTCTCTCCAATGTTTGATTATAGCAAGCTACCACAGGGCCCAACGTTTGATTATATGACCCCTATAAGGTAACCTCAATAAAACTGAGGTTATCAAAATAGGATATCCATTTCAACTTTTAAATGTGTGCTGTGCTTGTTTTAAATTATACTTAGGCAATGGCACCTGCATGATTTGCAGTGGGGTGTCTTTGATTTATCACCAATGAGTTTATTGAACCTCTTACAATGATAATGTTGAGCTCCCATATGTATTCTTCTAATTTGGTGCTGTCTTTCAATAAGTGATTGCCCAAATAGGGTCACAGGAACCCACAGGTACTGTTTTCTTTGTGTGACATTAGCACTTACATCTCACAACTCCCTAGTATGATCTAGACAGATTAGTCTCAGGGCAAGGGTAACATAAATAGAGGTCTAGGTCCTGGAGAAAGCCACAAACCCCGCATGGGGCTTTAAAGTGGTGGCTGAAACATGTCGACCAAGATGGGAGGGTCATTGTTCATCCTCATAGATCCCAACTCTCTCCATTGGGTTTTAACTTTACCCTAGGCAACCAGAATAAAATGTTTTCCAAGATGATTTATAAGTAGTTGCATTTATTTATTTGTGTGGATCCCCTCATCTGTTCTAAGCATTAAATAAAACTTTTTCAGCAAGAGCTCCAATAGAGGGAGTCCATCCAGACTACCATTAAATTAGTCAGGATGAGGAACAACTAGATGATGAAGCATCCCACTCAGGTGGATGAGCATTTCACATGCCTTCAATAGGTACATCTGGGAGAAGAATGAGAAGTCCATTAATATCCCTCTCACTCTATCAAGGTGGTTAGCATGATCAATGTTGAGGTTCTTTTGGCCTGAAGTATTTTGCCTCTAGATACATGACATAATAAGGCTATTCATCAGACTGCACTTAACTCTTATTCCCCTTCCTGTTAAGGAGGGCCCATGCAGAACAACAGGAAAACATGGCACAATGTTTCTATAGCATAAATATAGTCTAAAGGCAATTGGCTACTGTACATGGTCAAACAACAACATAAAGTAATAGAGTAATTGGAGATGAAGTTGGGTTGTGGATGGTTAATGCATTATGATGTATTGTTCTGTAAATAGTTGAGTCTTCAACTCATTCTCAAATTGTAGCAGGGTTAAGGCAGTCTGTATGAATACAGAGATGCTGTTCCAGATCTTAGGTCCATAGATATGAAAGGTTTCTTGCCCTTTCTTTTACTTTTCACACTCATTAGCCTGCGTGTGGTCTGATGGTGTCCTGGCTTTTAGTTTGCCAAGAACTACCAGAAATGATGAGCTTGTCTGCAAGATTAGCAGGAGTGATGGTCGTGAAGGCTTTGTAATTGATGCAGCTGGTTTTGAAGATGGTGCTGGCCAGCAAGGGGAGCCAATGGAGTTCCACCACAATGGGGGATATGTGATCATATATATTCAAGCTCTGGATGAGAGGTGCTTCAGTGCATAGGATGCTGCAACAGGTGCTAGTGAGGTGCTAGTGAGGTGCTAGTGAGGTGAGTGGGAGGCTATGGAGTAGGGCATTACCAACATATAGATAAGAGTATATGAGAGCTTGAACAGCAGTTCTAAATTTGCTTTCTGGAAGACACGATTTGACTTTCTTTAGAAGACAAAGATGGTACCAGACTGTCTTTGCTTTTTGACAAAGTGTTCCTTGATGGTGAGGTTGGTGTTCAAAGTGGATCCAAATGACTAGACATTCGGTGAAAGTTAAGATTCATATAATTGAGCCAGGTTTGTACTCTATCTTGTTTGTCATTCTTGACAAATAAATGGTTGAGTTGAGCTTCAGATGGGCATTGGACATCCAGGTCTGGATGGCTGGATGTCCAGGCATGGCTGATGTGCAAGCAGTGTGTAAAGCATTGAATGTCTAAAGCAGAGGAGTCTTTCACATCAGCATATTGGTGAAATGTGATGCTATTATCTGTGACTAGTGCATGAAGTGGATCCATGAAGAGGCTGAAGATGACAGAAGACAGTATGGACCCCAGGGAGACTCAACAGGTGATAGGGATCTTTTATGACCTGGAAGTGCTGATATGAAAAACCCCTTTCAAGACTTGACGGTGAGTATGAGGGTGAGATGGTAAACTGTGTAGAAGGCAGCTGAGAAGTCCAGCAATATCAAGAGGCAGGGTTCATCTTCATCTGTGGTCAAGAGGGCATTGTCTACGACGTGTAATGTTATGGTCTCTTTGCTGTAGTCTGATCTGAAGCCAGAAAGGTAGTCATGCAGGAGATGGCTAGCATTGCTGTGATCTTGGAGGTAAATATAGATTACTTTTTCAATGACCAAGCTGATATGGTATATAAGTGATGAGCCAGAAATTGGTTAGTTCATCGGGTCTAGTATAGGTTTCTTTCGGAGTAGGAAGATCTGGCCTGTCTTGAGAGCTTCTGAGAAGATGCCTTGATTAAGGGAGGCAATAACAATGGCAAATTGGTGTGAGAGAGCATCTCCAGAGAGAGCTTTAGTGAAGGACAGTGGCAATAAATCATCTCTATGACAAGTGGCTTTGAGGGAGTTGAGTATGTCATTGAGATCTGGGAAAAATAGGGCTTTGAAGACCATTGTAAGGTTCTACTTGGATGGATGGTTGTAAGAGACGAAGCAGGATTGATATGGTCGGTATGCTGTTAGGTCCTCTGTATTTTTTCACTGAAGAAGAGGTTGATGACATAACACTTTTCTGTGGTGTGAGGAATAGGTGGGACCGGCAGGGGGGTTGATTGTCTTGCACAGTGTTCTGCTTCAGTTGGTGCCTTCATTCATGGTGTTGTTATAGTACTTTGCTTTGGATGATGTTGTGAGATTTCTTAGTATTACAAAGAAGAACTACAGCATCAAGAGGTCCTCAGGAATATGGTTAATTAGACAATTAATACAGATCTAAAATAGGATTTGAAAAAATGTAAACTATAGAAAGAAACAGATGGGGTTGGTGGGTTTATAATAAAGTCCAGTGTTTTTTTTCAGTCCTCGCACTGACCCGACACCACAGGAAAAAACTTCTAGGATCACGGCTAATTAATCTTTTGTTTTTCTGAAACAAAATCCTGTTTTGGGAGTCTGTTTCAGAAAAACAAAAACTCTGTACAAATTTGGTGGACAGCTGTCAAAATAGGCCCGCTACCAAACATTTTGTACATTGGAAAAAACGTTTGTGACAGCTGTTACTTTCAATGTACAGAGATGACTGATGGACCGGTGATTATCCCTAAATTTGTCAGATGATCGTTCGTCATGGTGTCAGAGGTGATCTTCGCCCACCAAACTATAAATCAGGCCTTTAATGTTCATCTTTACCTGTAGTACAGTATTCCAACTCAACATATTCAAAAAAGTAAAAATGAATCCTTCTAATGCAGATATAAAGAACTTAGAAAACCTAAATAGATGAAGTAAGGCTAAGAGGTTTGGATGGTACATATACATGCACTCTTGTGACTGAGGCAGGGCATTCTGGGGAGAGCAAACTGGGGCATGGACATAGGAGCAAATATTTGGCCTAATGCTGGGGAATGTTTCATAGTCATAAAAAGAGTGTACTCAGATCAAGTGTTGTCACTTTAAATATTTAATTCATTTTCTATTGCAGGGGATGATGATGTATTGGTGAATCCTAAGGCCCTGGTCAATTATCTGGCAACCTTTGCTAATCTATCCCAGACCCTTCATGGACACTTGCATCGCGGTACCAGGCCAATGCGGACGGGCAAATATGGAGTCACACACTCGCTTTTCCCATATCCAGAGTACCCCAAGTTCCTGTCGGGTGGCGGCTTTATCATGACCGGAGACGCCATCCCTGGCCTGTATCGAGCCTCCATCGAGATGCCTGTGTTCCCGCTGGACGATGTTTACTTGGGGCTTCTGGGATTGGCAGCCAATGTCACAATGGTGCACAGCCCCCGCTTCTACACGTTTGGTTTAAAGTATAACATTTGCCAGTACAAGAAGGCTCTGGTGATCCACCAGTTTTCATCAGACCAGCTGGTGAAAATCTGGCAGGAAGTGCAAGGTGGAAAGTGCGACCCGGATGTAGCACAGTCTTCCTGAGATATGTAATGAGCATATCTGGTCGATGTGATTGAATCCAGCTCCTCACAAGCTCTAGTCCGGGTGCAGCAAAAGCTCTGGCCCATTCCGACTGGAAATAACAGAAGTATATGCAGTGGAAGTAGAGGTGCAGGGGGATGCTGCAGCACCCCCAGAATAACCATGCTGGAGTGCCAAAGGTGAATGAGCATTAAATCTGACCTTACCTTGCTTTCATCTTTTCACTTTTGTTGTGCATTCAAAAAGAGAGGTCAAATGTCAGTCTAGTCTTCTGACAAATTGCTGCTCATTCCTTTAACACGAAGGCTGAGGTCTGTGTTTTCTGTCTCTTATAGCAAAAGATTTTGTACAATAATGTCGTTTTCTTCTACCACAATAAAATGTAAATGCCTGTAAATGAACTGTGCAAATATTTCCAAATAAACAAACAGGAAAGTACAAATTAGGCACTTTTTTCCTAATTTTGATGTGGGATGGAAACAAAAATTCCTAATACGGCCAACACAAATCAAGACACATTACTTTGTGATGAACAAATGATAAATATTCGCTTAAACCAAATTTCCACACATGGTTGCTGCGCTATACAGATTTATCAGTAAAACTGCAAGCCTGTTGCAATTTTGTGGCCATTTCAATGTAAAATGTGCTGTCTGTGAATGGCATTGTGCTACCACAAAATGCTTATTATTATAATTGCATCACCAGTACATACTACACCTTCAGCACTCTTGTGCTGAATGGGCATGGCTCATTTGAAACTCTTGTTCTTTATATGATGCTTAGAATTTTTAGAATCCCTATGATCTCAATGATGTGACTTTGGTAGCACCCCGAGTCTGAAAATTCTTCCAGCTCCACGGAACAGAAGTCCATACCATTCTGCTCAGTGTGGTTACTGGAGTGTGGTACAGAGCACAAGGTTTGGCTTAGCCATGTCCTGCAGCTAGCACCTGCTGGGCAGGATGGAATAAAGTGTACAGCAGGGCCTGAATTGTATTGTATTGTATTGAGATTTTATATAGCACGTAGCTACCCAAAGAATTCCCAGGACTGAATGAGTCAGAGCATGCATCCCTGATCCTTTGATAACTATGGCTAGTGGTGATTGTAATGTTGCATCCATGAGGTAATGGGTGCGACTCGAGAGAACAGCAAAGTGGACAATTGCCTAGGGATGTTGGTGCGTTACCCCCATGTATGTGTAATGCGTTCGTTTGGTCCTAGTCACGTGATCCAGAGGCAATAAAGAGGCTTCCGCAGATGTGACGCATTAGGCACGCGGACACAGGGGCTAGTAGAATACACCATTTGGCTCTGCGTCTTATTTACTGTTCGGCCCACATATGCCACAGCGCCCAATTGCGGAAGTGCCTGCGGACGCACCCCACAACACAACATTTGGCGACGAGGGCGGTCGAGCCCTGCCCCCAGCTTTGTGGCGGCCGCAATCGCAGGCTCCACTCCGCGCGGTGCTTATGTCACGGCGCGACCGACGGACATTCCAGCGATGCATGGAGACACGTCCGCAGTGCAGCCCTACCCCGCAGTGCCCCGGCCAGGAGTGGAACCAGGCTGCTCCTGCAAACAACTTGTGGCCCCCAGGTGAGAGCCCACCAGAGTCTCACTGGGCACCCCACAGCGCTGAGAGAGAGTGCTGGTGCACACACATGCTGGGAGGGCCCACCAAGGCCACCACTCATGCCCTGAGGCATCAGGCACTAACACAGCCCCCGGATTGCACGACAGCCGGCATCACGGTGTGCCCAACCACATAGACTGATGGAGTTGCAAGAGATATCGTGTCAGGTTCCGCCACAGAGTCACCCACCTGCCGAGGCAACTGAGGTAGCTCTCCAGCACATATCATGGAGTCCATTCCGCCAATTGAGCCATTTGTGGTGGTGGGCTTCCATCAACACAGGCACCCAGGTGGAAAGAGTGGGTAGAGCGCCTGCTTCTCTTCTTTGAAGCCACGAAGGTCACCCCTGGGCCGTGATCAAGGCTATCAGCAGCTGAAACCCCACCCTTACTTGCTAGACCACTTTTCCCAGCAGAAAAAGCACTACCTAACATTACGGAGGCTGGGGTCATTTCCATCAAAAGATCTGACACCAAAATGGAAATACCCATGGCAATCCAAGGAATGCCGCTTATGTGGAGGAGCGGACGAGTCTTTTCTACACTTACTATGCATCTGCCCCTCCCTGGCAGAGGCCCGAAGAACGGTCCTGCGGGAAGCCATTAGGAAGGAACACTAAGGTCATGTAGAGCAGCCGTCATCCAAAGCCTTGGAGGACTATCAATCCAACTGTCCTGTAGAGCCACAACAGTCCTGAAAACCGCAGCAACTGAACTGGAAAAAAAAAGAAAAACTAACCAAACAAGTTTTAGCATTACCCGTCTAGAAACTCACTAATGGTATCATCTGTATGTTTTATACTTATATGTTTTTATTTCAAAATGTACATTTCATGTATGGTTGTTTTCCACCCTTTTATGATTTTTTTATGAAATAAAATAAAATTATTTATTCATTCATTATTATTCACTGCATGTGTTACATGACTCGTTGAATGAAAGAATTCTACAAGAAAGGGGGAGAGAAGCAATAAATAAAAATAGAGAATACTTAATACAGAAAACAACTCAATTGAGTGTACACCCTGAAGCATTAACTATACAAGTGACTTTAGGGCCTGTTATCCCATTATATGGGGTAAGGGAAATTGTCCAAAACCACCTGTTATGGCTACTCCAATAACAGAACCAAGAAATGAAAACATTATAATTGAAGATGAAGCTAGTGAATGTGAATCAGTGATATATTTAATGGATTTCCCTATAAGAGAACAGATACATGAAACCCCAAGAAGAGCTACTCCTAGTTGTTCAAGAGAAATACGATTAGAAACCTCCACAGGAACTAAAAGTGCTACAATAATGTCCCCAGAAAAATTAGAGAGGTGGGCACAGGGAATGGAAAAACCAACTCAGCAGCCAAAAGTTCTAGATATTTATAAATTAAAAATGGAATCAGATGAAATAATAGCTGGAAATGTGGGAATTGACAGGCTAAATATAATACAATGAAGAAGAACTGTTGCTTTTATGCAGGAGTACAACTAGGAAAGTAAAAATATTCCATGAAAAATTAACAGAGCTTGCTTCAGAAATGGGAATCGAAATAGGGAGATCCACATATTACAGAAACCTTACAGAGCAGAATTTACTGATACAGATTTGGAGAACACGATTGTGTAAGGGAGAAAATTACAAGTTAAAGAATTAATGACAATTTTACAGAAATGGGGAGATTTATACAGGTGGAAAACAAGGTGGACAAAGAAAAAGGAGGAAGCGCAGACAAACAGGACAACATCAGAATATTTATTGAAGGAACCCAAAAAGGCAGAAAAGTACCAGGAGGAGGGTATGTACATGTTCCATGGACCAGGCAAGATATTTTGTCAATTACTAATGACTTTCCAAAATTAAGAGAAACATCATTTGAGTGGTATAGGCTGGCTGATAGGATTGTGAAGGTTTCAAAAGTTTTGTTGAAAGATCTGGATGGTCTGTTTGATATAGTGGTAACTGCAGATTTATGGACAGATTGGCCCAGCAAGGAGTACCCAAGGGATGAGAAAACAGGAGCTCCTTCAGAAGGCGTAATGAAGAAATATCACCAAGTGATCACTTTCATGAAAGGGAAAATTTCCCCAAAGGAGACTGATTGGATAAAAATAGATAGAACAAGTCAAGATATAAATGAAAGTGTACATGCGTATTATGAGTGTTTACTACAAGTATTTAAACAGTATAGTGGATTTAAAACAATGGGTGACAAAGGAATGGGTCATTTTGTGTATTGTTTCGTCACTTGGTCTTATAAACATTCTAGTAAAACATATTGAGCTTGCATTGCAAAAGACAAAAGAACAACTACAAGAAGTGGAAAAAGATTTAACATCATTAAAATTGAATGTGGAAATGATGAAGTTCAGAGATGAACTTGAAAGCCAGATTGAAAAGCATGAAGAAGTAGAGAGACAGCGCAAACATACTAAATTTGTGTGTGATACTGTTAATTACGCCGAACGACATATATTTACCTTTGCACAAACATTTAACTCCTTTAAACAACATACAACAATAAGCAGCATGGCAAGTGCATCCAGCAGCTTCTCCTCATTGAGATCCACTGATTTAAGTGATGCGGAAACGGAAACTCTGGCGGAAAGAGCAAAATTAACTTTTTTAGGAGACATGTGCCTTGTTTTATAACAATGGCAATGGGAACAAAATCGGATGACACAACAACGACAACAGGCAAGGGGAAGAGGATGCCAATGGCCCCCAAAAAACTGCAACAAAGAGGAAAAAGGTGCAAGCGGGTCATCCGAAAAAATAGGAACAACCACGAGGAGCATGAGGCAGAGGAAGGACCGGTAACAGATGAGCTACAAGTGGTAAATCTGTCTAAAGGGCAAATATTAGAAGCAGAAACATCGCTACTAAAAAAGTCATAGATTTCTGTCCCACACAAAAAATGGATTTGGCTCAAACAAGGATTGACTTCTACCTATACATCAGGAAAATAAAACGTACTCAATTCTTTTTGGAAAATCAAAATAAAAAGAAAATAGTTGAAACAATGGAACAACTTGTGTCAACTTTGTTAGGAAAAGATTCAGAAGATTTCCTAACCTTGCAGAATTTGAATGCACAAGAGGGTGAGGATATTTCCCTACAAACAGCAAGCTTTCAATTGGGAGCGGGCCTAAGTGAAAAACGACCTAAATCTAAATTCTATCCACAGTTGGCACCAGGGAATAAAATGGATTTGTTCCAGGAGGCAATCATCCAAGTACAAGGACAATTTAACAAAATCAGAAATAGAAGTCCTGGGAAATCTCTCAAAGGATGATCAAATTGAAATTAAAATCGCGGATAAGGACAGAAACGTAGTGATTTGGGATCAAGTGGCATACACTACGGAGGCACACCGCCAATTGAGAGGCACAAAATACTACGAAAGATTGAAAGTAAATCCGACAATGGTAATAAAGAGAGAAATGGATGACAAAATTATGGAATGGACATAAAAAAATGTACTTGACAAAGAGGAGCGTAAATACGTAACTGTAGATCATCCAGTAATGGTCACAATCTATTTTCTCCCAAAACTGCACAAGGACTCTGAAAAACCACCGGGGTGACCTATTATATCGGCAAAGGGCTCTTTGTTAGAGCAAATAGCAAATTATATTGACTATTTTCTGATGCCATATGTAGCAAAACTCAGGTCATATATAAAAGATACAAGTGATTTGCTCAGAATTCTACAAAATACACCAATGGCCAGAGACATATAATCTAATCACAATGGATGTCATAGAGCTCCACACTAATATAGACAATGTCTTGGGATTAAAAGCATGACACTTCTTCCTGCAAGAGAGGAATATCCACTACAGCGACCATAATGGAATGCTAGCTGAAAGGATATCGTATTGTCTATCAAAAAACATCTTCTTATTTGGCAAAGAAATATACTGCGAAAATAATGGGACAGCAATCGGATTTTCTTTTAGTCCCAGTTATGCCTGTTTAGTAATGGGATGGAGGGAAAAAGAGGTGGCATGGAACCCACAGCATGATAAATTTGTAGAAAAAATTATCAGCTGGACACGTTTTATAGATGATTTATTAATCATCTAGGATAGAACGCAAGTGGAATTCCAGGAATACTTTGAAAGTCTGAATAGCAGTGTGACGAATTTAAAATTCACCTATGAGATGATGAAAAGGTGGTATTCCCTGATAAAGAAATATTAAAGATAATCAGATTCAAACCACACTCCATCGGAAAACAACAGCTACAAATGCCCCCTTGCAAGCAAAGAGTTTCCACCAACCATCATTAATATCAAGCATTCCATATGGCGAATTCCTCCGAATTCATAGAATCTGCGGTGAGGAAGATGAATGGCAGAACCACAGTGTCACCACAACTGAAAAATTTTAAAGTGGAAAATATAATCAAAACATAATAAAGAGATATTGGATTAGAGCAAATGAAAAAAACAGGGATGAGTGTCTCATACCTAAAAGCAAGAAGAAACAAGCATTGGCATTGCCAATAGGTCTCGCTTGTGGGACCTTATAAGTATTTAGTTATGCAGCACAATATCCTTAGTGCAACAACATCAACTGTTGCATGCCTAAACACTTATAAGGTACAAGGTTTAGCCGTGCAACAGCTGATGTTGTTGCACCAAGGATATTGTGCTGCAAAACTAAATACTTATAAGGTCCCACAAGCGAGACCTATTGGCTATGCCAATGCTTGTTTTGTATTTCAATACAACTAGATCGCTCGCCATCCTGCCCACGCCTACAAGAGAGCCTTCGAGACCAGCCTCGTAAGAAGGATGGGCAAGTTGTTTACTGCAAGTACTAGCCCCTCCCAAGCTGCCTCGGGCGATAAGTCTACCTTGGTTTAACAGAAACCTCGGGCGATGGTTACAGCTTAAGAAAATAGACATACTTGTTCGATGCAAAAATGATAGGCAACGAGTTGCAAATGTAAAACCGGACAGTTGTTTTGATTTTGGGTTAGCCTCAATCCAGCTGCAGCATATAGTCATTGTGGTGTGGGGTTGGAAGAAGGGAGCACGAATGCGGAGGCACACGAACCACGAAAACACTACACAAGGAATGCGGCGGAGTGGAAAGAATGAAACACTTGGGATACGATCGAACAGTTTTAAATGGTACCAACAACACCGCCTGCTGCAAACTCTCAAAACCGAGGAACACATTGGTGTTTCTAATGGTCGTGGGACTGGCGTTACACATGCCAGATATTGAAAAATAGACTGGAATTTTTAAGAAAGGTAAAATAACGCCGTTTTTGTCCCTGAAAGTAAAGCGTCTCCAGTTGTATGTGTTCGCATTTATGACACGGGCAGCAAACATTCATGGGACTGAGTAAAAATCTAATAAAAAGCAGCAAGCGGGATGTGTAAATTAAAGTAAACTGCACCCGGCTAAATGATAAACAGTCACGGGCGGAAGGTGAAAGCAAAGCCGGATGGGGGCGTGAGAGCCTGGTGGGGGGCGGGCCAGATATTGAAAAATAGACTGGAATTTTTAAGAAAGCTAAAATAACGCAGTTTTTGTCCTGGAAAGTAAAGCGTCTCCTGTTGTATGTGTTCGCATTCATGACACGGGCAGCAAACATTCATGGGACTGAGTAAAAATGTAATCAAAAGCAGCAAGCGGGACGTGTAAATTAAAGTAAACTGCACCCGGCTAAATGATAAACAGTCACGGGCGGAAGGTGAAAGCAAAGCCGGATGGGGGCGTGAGAGCCTGGTGGGGGGCGGGCCAGATATTGAAAAATAGACTGGAATTTTTAAGAAAGCTAAAATAACGCAGTTTTTGTCCTGGAAAGTAAAGCGTCTCCCGTTGTATGTGTTCGCATTTATGACACGGGCAGCAAACATTCATGGGACTGAGTAATAATCTAATAAAAAGCAGCAAGCGGGACGTGTAAATGAAAGTAAACTGCACCCGGCTAAATGATAAACAGTCACGGGCGGAAGGTGGAAGCAAAGGCGGATGGGGGCGTGAGAGCCTGGTGGGGGGTGGGAATGCGAGCGAGGGGAGGAGAATGGAGGGGGAGGCAAGACAGAGGCAAGGAGTGTGGCAAATTGCCGGAGGGAAGCCGGATGGGGGCGGGAGAGCCTAAGAGAGAAGCACACAAGGGAGACATGGGGGAAGCTGGTAATTAGGGGAGGAGATGCCGCAGAGCGCACGCTGGGCGAAGCCCTTTGATGTGCTGTGCGGCCGTGAATGCGCGTGCTTGTTTGATCACGTGATTCACGTGAACTTAATGAAAACCGCAGCGCAAGAAGCCCTTGGTTTGACGAGGATTTCGAGCACTTGAATTCTCGCTCCACTCAATGCGCTTGCGCGCATTGATAGGTCGCGAGACCTAAAAACCAGAACCCGAGCCAAAAAGATTGAGTATGGACATTTCACAAGGATCAAAAGAAATAGCTAATATCTTGAAAAAGAAATGGAAAATCTTGCAGCTGGACAACACGCTAGGGAAAGTAATGGGAAAACAACCAACCATTACCTATCGCAGAGCCAAAAATCTAAAAGATCGATTAGTACAAAGTCATTTTAAAGGGAGAAAGAAGAATGACTCTAGGCTGGAAACTAAGGGCTTTGTTAAATGGCATAACTGCAAGGTTTGTCAAATTGTGAAACCTACAACAGAAGTCCTAATGGCAAACAAAAAAGCATGGAAGCTCCGGGAACTGATAACTTGCAAAAGTCAATACACAGTGTATGTGATTGAGTGCCCCTGCCCACTCAAATATGTGGGCAGCACCATATGTGAGCTGAAGAACACAGTATTGGAACATGTGCGGGCCACGATCAATAAGGACAGAAATCACACAGTGGCCAAACATATGGATGCTCATCACTATGGAGACAGGAAGGCCCTAAAGTTCTTTGGAAAAGAGACTGTGGCAGTAAATAAACGAGGAGGCAACAGGGAGAAAATCCTTCGCCAAAAAGAATCACGCCACATCCTGCATTGAAGAAGTTTGACCCCATGTGGCCTGAATCAATCTGAGGAATTCTATATACACCTGGCTGTAATTCATAAACTGTCTCCCATACCATGGACAAAAGAGTTGTCAATAATAGAAATAAATCAGTGAACATATAAATATAATGGACCCCAACTAGTCCATATGGCAGAATAACCCCACCGGAGGGATTTTAAAAGAGAAATAGAGCTACCCAAAGTAGAATATATGAGCATGGAGACAAGGCAGGCAAGTTGATTGCGTGGCTTGAACGAGAGGAGTGGGCGTCAAGGCTTGTGCCGGAACTACAGGGAACAGACTCTGTCAGGGTCACAGACCCACACGCAGTTGCTGATGAGTTCTTGGGCTATTACAAAGGGGTGTACACCTCAGTCGGGGGATACACAGAGGCTGAGAACAGTGAAGGGATCAAGGATATTAGTATGCATGCGCTGTCGGAAGAAGATAGGAGATACTTAGACTCCCCTCTTACCGATGAGGAAGTGGTGCAGGCGATTAAAGGGGTAAGATCCGGGAAGGCGACAGGCCCTAACGGAATCCCAATAGAACTATATAAACTGAACGCTCATAAACTAGCCCCGTATATTCGATCTATGTTCACAGAAAATAGAGAGCCAGTTCAACTTCCATACGACCAGCGAGGGGCTAATATTGCAGTCATCTATAAGGTAGGTAGGCCTAGGACGCTTTCTTCCTCATAAAGACCCATTTCACTGCTTAATGCTGAGCCTAAAATCCTGGCGAAACTCCTCGCAACTAGATTGGTTAAAGTTGTCACCACCTTGGTGCATCCAGATGAGTCGGGCTTCATGCCGCGCCGAAACACAGCTCTAAATTTGCGGAGGTTGCGTGGGATAATGGGAGGTTCCCCGAGGATTCATGAGTCGGCGGTGCTGGTCTCCATGGATGCCACTATGGCATTCGATAGGGTCGAGTGGTCCTACCTGTTCGCGGTACTGGCTAAGATGGGCTTCGGACCAGAGTTTTTTGGTTGGGTGCGATTGTTATATGCTAACCCCTTGGCGAGAGTAGTTGTAAACAACTGTAAGTCGGCTGATTGGGAGGGGCACGAGGCAGGGGTGCCCTCTGTCACCGCTTCTCTTTGCTCTTGCATTGGAGCCTCTCGCAGCGTGGGTCAGATGGGACCAGGTCAATACGCGGCCTGCGGTGGACGCCTGAGTGGGAGGATAAAATTTCACTATATGCCAATGATATTCTTCTCTATCTCACGAACCCAAGGGCATCTCTTTTTTCTTGATGTGATGGCCATATTTGGAAGATATTCCGGATTTGCTATAAACTTGTCAAAACCGGTGCTCTTCGTCCTTGCGGGTGAGCCGCAGGTAGTCCCACAGTCATGCCCGATACAGATTGAGCAAGTAGGATTTAAATACCTGTGCATTTACCTTACAATTGATTCAAAGTTGTGCTATATCAATAATCTGGGTCCCCCCTTGAACCGGTTTAAAAGAGACGTGGAACATTGGAAGGCTCTTCCGCTCTCCCTGTTGGGTAGAGCAGTGCTGTTCAAGATGATGGCACTTCCCCGATTTTTGTATGTACTTCAGAATACAATGGACCCGGTACCGGCAGTCTACTTTAAGGAAATAGAGGCCCTTCAGAGGAAGCTTCTCTGGGATGGGAGACCCTGAATTGCATTCTCTAAACTCACGCTCCCTTGGTATGGAGGGGGGGGGGATTGGGCTGCCGGATCTGCGTAAATACTATTGGGCTTCACAGCTTGCGGCGGTGAATCATGTGGTGTACGGACTCCCAGGGGACCCAGGGTATGCCATGGATCATGGACAGGTGCCGGGTGGGGATTTCACCAGGGCGCTTTACGCCACGCCCAGGCGGTACTCACTGTTAGATCCGGCAGCGCATGCAGTTCACGCATGGCACGCGGCCAATAGATATCTTGCTTGGGAAGGTAAACTAACTTTGGCCACCCCCCTGTTGAATTTCGATAGACTTGGGAGCTTGTGGAAGTCGAAGGGATTTGATAAGTGGGACCTTATCGGGATTACTCAGATCAAAGACGTGTGGGGAGGGGACACAATTCACACATTTGACTCTCTCAAGAAGCAATACAGCTTACATGACAGTGAGTATTAACGATACCTCCAGGTTAGACATGCACTCCTCACACACATACCTAGAGGCACCATGCTCCCAGAGGCCTCTCCTCTCGAGGACTGAGTGTTAGACGGGTATCTCCCCGAGAAGACTATATCATTGATTTACAAAAAGCTTATCAATCATATGGAGGACCCACTGGGTACCATCAGAGCGCAGTGGAGTGCAGACGGGATAGAACTAGATGATGAGGATTGGATAGAGGCGATTTCCTCTCCGAGGGTGGTGGTGATCCAGATGAGACTACGATTGGTGCAACTAAAGATTTTGCATAGGTCGTATGTCACAGGGCCTAGACTGGTACGGATGGGGCACATGGAGAGTGGAGAGTGCAGGAGGGGATGTGGAGAGCTCGCCACTTTTATGCATATTCTGTGGCACTGCGTGGAAGTACAGGAATATTGGATGAAGGTACATGATGTGATACGAGACGTCTTGGGGGAGGAGATACGACCGGAGGCCCGGAGGTGATCCATGTTTTATATATTGTTTCTGTAATTCACTTATGACTCTTATTTTGTGCAATGGTGAAACTGTTGACCCACCTGATGTATGTTCCATTTTTTCTTTTGTCAAATTTGTTAATAAAAAGATTTACAAAAAAAAAAAGAGAGAAATAGAATGAGAGATATTTTCCCACTGAGCAACTGTATATAAGGACATTGCCGTTTTGGGAAGAACATGTATTAATTGGACAAGTGTGAGCAGTTTTTTTTATCATTGATTGACATTTTTAAATAGTATGGTAACAAGTTTCTTTTTTGCATTTTCACTGGTTTGTAAAAATGAAAACATTTGGGTGTATATATTGAAATTCACAATGTTTAAATTACAGTAACTTGTAAAAATGAATGAGGACTACATCACCCATAATGCTTAGGGGCGCTATTATTGATTGGCAGGAAATTACGCAATAGTGTTTGAAATTAAAAGACAGGGTATGTTTGCGCCTGAAAATGACGTGATCAGAGTATGTTGTAATATCGAAACGCATTGGTTGTTCACTTGTATCCTGATCAAATAATGAAGAAAACAGAAAATAAACTGCAAAAGATCTGCGAGAGTGCGACCCATTCTTTTGGTGGTATATATAGTTCAATTTGCTCTGCATTGAAAGAGGCACTCCACAACAGCTGGTCTGCACGCAACCTTTATTGCTTAGAAGGTAGCATTTCCTCCGTTATTAAAACCCTCCACCAACGCGTTTCAGAGCTCTCTGCTCTTTCCTCAGGGTGAGATGGCTTAATGCGATTATTTTCGGCTTTCCTCACAGTCCACAATACCACAAGTCCCATAATGCAAAGTGCTACTAAACGGCTCATGACTACTAAGGACACGTGAGCAGGAGACTGTGAGGAAAGCCGAAAATAATCGCATTAAGCCATCTCACCCTGAGGAAAGAGCAGAGAGCTCTGAAACGCGTTGGTGGAGGGTTTTAATAACGGTTGTTCACTTGTATCCTGATCAAATAATGAAGAAAACAGAAAAAAAACTGCAAAAGATCTGCGAGAGTGCGACCCATTCTTTTGGTGGTGAAGGAGTTGGAGTGATATAATAGCAGAGTGGTTCAACCACGGAGGTCCCACACCTGAATTGAGTGCCGCAAAATGTTGTGCGAGAGTGGACCATTCCTGGAGGATATATAAATAAATCAGTACATATATATGTGTGTGTATATATATATATATATATATATATGTATATATATATATATATATATATATATATATATATATATATATATATATATATATACATATATATAGATAGTAGCTCCATTCGACCCTTCTTTCGAGACGAAAACGCACTCACGGGGGTATGTTGCATAAAGTTTATTTCGGCTTCTGACAAAAACAAACAGACGCGTTTCAGACCTCTAGTGCTTCGTCAGTGTTAGTTTGTGCCTTATTACCCGGCACACTATATACATTTCACTTCCTGTTTAGTGCGGAAGAAAAGGAAAAAGGACAATGTGCAAATATTTACAACAGGGCGGCCATTATTAAGTGGGTAAAAACTAAACACATAGACATAATTACAGTGTGTTGTAACCCTGAGATATACTAATGCCTTTCTTTTCATGTTATTAAATGAAAAAATGAAAACAATCTTGCTGTGTATCAGCATATCATGGCATTTCAACGCACTATTCACAGATATTTACAATATATACATTACGAACACCATTCTGTACACTGAGATCGTCGTACAGTTGCATTGTGGGTTGAAATATAGTCTACGTGTTTTATACACATATATAAAAAAAAAATAAATATATATATATATATATATATATATATATATATATTACCTACTGGCGGTCGCCAGTAGGTATATATAGTTAGGATTTTTTCTCTATGGGATTTTTGAAAATTCTATGTCTAATAACTTTGGCGTTTGTGGACGGAATTGGCTGAAATTTTCAGGAAAATGGCACATTTTGTTTCTGAGCAGCCCCTGAAAATTGGGGGGGGTTTCGTCCAGGGGGGGTCGAGAAAAAAGGGGGGTCCCAAAACGTGTTTTTAACATTGAGTTTTCCATAGGGCGGTTGGCCTCACTTTTAGCCCGAACGGCTGAATGGATTTGCACGAAACTTGGCAAAATTGTAGGGACTGGTAGCCCGATGTGCCTTTTGTAGGTCTCAATATATGTGCTCCAGTGGATTTTGAGAAATTAACGTTTAAAAAAAGATATATATCTGTAACAGCGGACCGGGCAGCGTCCCAGGACGCGTACTTTTCGCGCAACGGAGCTTTGTGAAGCGAAGCTGATTGGTTCTCCGGCGTCTGTCAACATTCCAAACAGTCCGTAGCGGCCGCCATCTTGTCTCTCGGTAGGATCGAGAGACAAGAGGAGGCGAAAGCGAAGGGGCAAATGACCATAAGGGGGAATAGTAGATCCTCGCTGACCCCCTAGGTTTGATGTGGAGGTTTTAAAAGGGCCCCGCGGGGCAAAAAAAAATAATAATAATAATAATCGAACGGCTGAATGGATTTGCACGAAACTTGGTAAAATATTAGGGACTGGTAGCCCGATGTGCCTTTGCTAGGTCTCAATATATGTGCTCCAGTGGATTTTGAGAAATTAACGTTCAAAAAAAGATATATATCTGTAACAGCGCTCCGCTTCGCGTACTTTTCGCGTTACGGAGCTTTGCGAAGCTGATTGGTTCTCCGGCGTCTGTCAACATTCCAAACAGTCCGTAGCGGCCGCCATCTTGTCTCTCGGTAGGATTGAGAGACAAGAGGAGGCCAAAGCGAAGGGGGAAATGACCATAAGGGGGCATAGTAGATCCTTCCTGACCTCTTAGGTTTGATGTACCATTTTGCCAAGTTTGGTGTAATTCCGTTCAGCCATTCAGGCTGTAGACGTATGTAAATGTCCTATGGAAAATTGCATGGGGAAAACACATTTGAAAGTGTTGAAATTTAGAACCAATTAAAATGTTACTTTGGTTTTGTATTTGTGTGTGATGAAAGTTAATTGGTTATGTATATATGTCAAATGAGAGGAAACCACAGCCATTTTGTGATACTACTGTCTGAGGTACATTTGTGAGGAATTTTTGGTGGTGAATTTCTGGTGTTTGATTTACACAGTACTAACACTTCTGCTACTTTTAAAAAGGTGAGTTGTTAATTTGTAAGGGGAACTATGTTGTACACTTGAAGATAATTTGAAAAATGTTTTCTGTTATTTATTTGCAGTCCTTCTGTTATACTAAATACTTGATAAAGTTAGTTTTATATTATGTATTACTAAAAACGATAAATGAAAGTGATTATTTTTTTCTGCAATTTACAGCAAGCAATTTCAAAATAAAATGGCTCACAATGAAGAGACCGTGGCAATTTCTTTTGAATTGTCCAACACATTGATTGAAATTGAGAGCACCAATAATGAAATATTGTCACAAGGAGGACATGACTTGTATGATTCCATTAGATTGATTGAAATGGACAGCACCAAGAATGAAATATTGTCACAAGGAGATGACTTGAATGATTCCACTACATTGATTGAAATTGAGAGCACCAATAATGAAATATTGTCACAAGGAGGAGATGGCTTGTATGATTCCATTAGATTGATTGAAATGGACAGCACCAATAATGAAATATTGTCACAAGGAGGAGATGACTTGAATGATTCCACTACATTGATTGAAATTGAGAGCACCAATAATGAAATATTGTCACGAGGAGATGACTTGAATGATTCCACTACATTGATTGAAATTGACAGCACCAATAATGAAATATTGTCACAAGGAGGAGATGACTTGAATGATTTTTTTGATCAATCTCTTGATGGCGAATTTATCGAGTGTTTGGAGACCATAGAGTTACAAGAATCATCATTGGAGACTTTTAATGAGGACATTGCTGATGAGGACATGTTACTAGTTCTTTCAAATTTAGAAAATTCTGAAGAATAAATTTATATTTAGAAATCAAAAATTGTTTGAGACATTATTCATTTTTATTTTTAATTTATGAGGTTGTAGCGAAGTGATTGTAGTATAAAATGAGACTTATAGTATAGAGTGCAACATTTTTATGTTACATGGTAAGTTTACTCATATTTACTTCCCTTCTGCCACTATATTATCTCCAATGTGTATTTGACATGTCTTCTTCATCTCCGGCCTCCTTTCTCTCACTGTGTGTCTCCGATGCATCTTATCGCTGGTATTTTGTGTAATTACAGAAGAGAGTAAAATAAAATAGTTCGGAACGTGAAAAGGGGGCAAAGTAGAGTACTCCTCACCCCCTAGGCCTTTTTAGGCGGTCCCAAAAGGATCAGTTTCTGCTTTCCTGAGAGATTATGGTATGAGTTCCATATACCACAATAACTTGCATTACAACATGCAAGATATCTATCTCCTATTACCAACTTTTGGAGATATTCGCGCTAAGCGCGAATATCTCCAAAAAGTAACACCTGCCCTGAGCAGTTCTTAGCCATGTTATCCAATGCGAGGTGGATAACATGGCTAAGAGCATTAGCTCGGTAATGCATGAATATCGCTGAGTTTTTAGCGATATTCATGCATTGCGGCCGTTTATTATCGCATTTGTGATAAACCTTGATAATAGCAAGGTTTATCTTCGATAATTTCTGACGATGCTTAGCGGTAAAAAATTCGTTGGTAAGCATCGTTAGCGATAAATATCGCTTAACTTTGGTAATATGCCCCAACGTCTGTTAACGTTCGATTCGAAGGAAATGAGGAAGTGTTGAAAAACATTGTCTGCGCCATCTTGCCTTTTTTGAAATGCCACACTTTTGTCGTGCACGGCAGCCATTTTAGATGTCTTGACCAGACCCACTCTCTGCACGCTGTCGATTCGTAGCATGGCTCCTCACCCTCGCAAGCATCTTCCCCAGGCACTGGTCACCCCCGCTCTCTGTCTTATGCATGGGCAATAAACCTCCCCCCATCTGCGCTGCTCTTCCCTGAGAATCACACTGTGCCCGCCCGACACCTCCCTTTCGCCCTATTCACTACCGCACCCTCTGACACTCCTCTTCCTCTGTGTCCGATTGTCCAGGCTATCAGCTAGCCCTGCAGATGTAGTTTATGGCCCCAGCTGTAAAGAATCACCCCTCTTCAAAGGAGTTATAGTAGATCAAGGCCCACACCCGATGAGATCCGTCACACCACACGTGTTCCTACTATCTGAAAACTATCCTGTATTGTGATTGGGGAGGGGACCGAGCCTGAAGCGGAAGATTCCAGGAATGACTCTTTGTACATCAAAGTTTTTACAATTATGTGTCACATAAAAAATATATAGCACTCCAACAAAGTAGTAGGAATATAAAACTTTAATAACATATAAATATATACAACAAAACAAAAACAGTAAAAACATTTAAACAACGAAGAGACCGTGGCAATTTCTTTTGAATTATCCAATAGATTTATTGAAATTGACAGCACCAATAATGAAATATTCTTGTCAGTAGCGGTCTGTTGTGCGAATAGTTCCAAGGCAGCAGAACGCGCTGAAATCTAGATGGCACGAAAGTGATGTCTAGCAAGTTGCCGCCCAGCAAATAACGGCGTGGGGCGCCGCGGGGGTGAGTGAGTCCAGTAGGCACCACAGCTATTCTTACCGGCATTGCAGAATTACTGCTGGGGACAATGCCTGTGCTGGAGCAGGGTCACAGCAGAAACAAAAAGGATTCTGTTGAAGATGTTGTTGGTTTTCAATTTGAAAACAGTTCTGGTGTCAACTGCTATGCTAATGTAGTGGTTAATGTTTTGTTTTCTCTAGAAAATGTAAAAGAGGGGGAGGCAGTCCAAAGTTCCGTTAAAAGGGCAAAGGAAAGGATCGGTGGTTTGAACTATCAGTCAAAAAGGGGAGGGGGTGCAACAATTTTTCCTACCGGGTCACCCTGTGCTTTCACCGGAAGTGAGGTCTGCAGGATTCTAGTAATTCAAAGTGAGGCTGGCGCCGACGTCCCACGGATACAGTTTCGTCACTCCACGGGTGATCATGGCAGTCATTCCCCATCGGGGGTCGGAGACTCCCGCGGCTCCTCTAGAATCTTCAAGGTCGTGGAGGACTACGGTGGTGGAGTCAACCAGTGACCGGGCCATTTCTTTATGCTGGGCCCGCTCTTGCCAGGTCGACCGCCATTTTGAGAGTTCGGTAGCTACTGGCGATCGCGGGGTCAAATGAGCGGACGGGCTCCACCCTGCCGGGCGAGACGTTGCAGCATGGCCACAGTGGAAGAACTCTTTTCCGGGCGCCTGGAGCGCTGAGGGTGCAGCTGGGAAGCCTCCACTGGGGAGGCGGGAGAGGCCTGTTCGCACCGTCTCTCCCTCCCAGTGCACCCCACGGCGTCTCGCTTGAGATTTGTTATGGCCGGACCAGGCGATGAGGACGAGGGGGGGGGGTCGGAGGCATGTGCAAGACATCCCCCCCCAGGGTTGTTGCAGCAATTATACAAGAAAGAAGAAGTGTCCCGTCCGTCTTCGGGCCGGGCTTCCGGTAGATGTCGGCCGGACGCCCCTGGCTCTGGCCCCATGAACGGGTTTCTTGGTTTATCGGCTGCAGCCGGATTCCGTCGGCCTCGGCCCCCCGACCGTTGGTGGCCGGACCGGAAGAGCATGTGGCGGGACTACCTGCAACTCTCAAGGGCCACCGCGGCCGGACTGGGAGAGAGAGGGGAGGGTCGAGGAGACATTCCCCCCCCCTGCAACTGTTCAGCGTTGTAAAGGCAATCCCCTGGCCGGGTCCCGTTGGTCTCGGCCTCTCCTCCGGCTACACCCTACGTTAGGATCTCCTGGCCGAGGCGTGGCAGCAGGACCTGCCTTATATGGGCTGCTCCCGGCTGGGCGTAGCCGGAACCCTGCCCCACCTTGGAAGTTTCCAGAGTGGGGGCGGATGTTCTACTGACTTGCATTTTCCCTAGTCTATCGATTTTTTTGGCGTGGCAGGCGGTGGGACAGCGAGGGGTGATTTGGTTTCTCTTACTGTTTTTCTGGTCTCTCACCACTGGCATATTTTAACGTTTTCTTGTTTCTAGGACATTAATAGGTTTTATCATTACGTTATGTTATCGTTTCTTTGTTCGTTGTTTAATAAAAGTTCATGTTCATCAGTGGCCTACTGATTTTCGTTTTCCTATTCTTTTCTTTCCAGGTTGTTTCATGCTAAAGTTTCTGTTAACAGGATACAGTGATCACTTCGTTATTATTGCATATGTCCTTTTCACTAGGGGTGCTCTCTGGTCGGGCCAGATGACGTATGTCTAGTAAATGGTCCGGGTGAAACAGGTGCATCAATCAGTGGGGAGTAGATAGGCATGACAGATTACAACGGGGGAGAAAGGTCCGCATTACGTACCCTTTCACTACTTGCAAAGATTTTCCTACGTTTATTTGCAAACAGGGAATACCTCCAAAAAGAACTAATTCCCAAACAGTCAATGTTCGGACAATCAATCAATCAATGAGGAATGAAATAGGTACGACGTGTTAAAGGCTTGCGTTACCTACCCTTCACTATCTGCAAAGGGAGAGAGAATATTCCTATTCTTCCTCGTTTGCAGGCAGAGAAGATCCTTAAGAGAACCAACTTCGAACAATTCAATGCTCGATTCAAACAATCAACAAGGGGTACTGTGAACACAAATGAACGCCGCTTATGTACATACGCATTGTTATTTTCAACAGGTTGTTCCTAATGTTTCTATTTTAGCGAGGTCAAAAAGAGATCCCATTAGTGGCCTACTGATTTTGCTCGATTCCTTTTGTTTTTTTACACGGTTTTTCGCTATCTGCAAAGACTAAACAGAGTATTTTGACTCTGTGCTTGTTTGTAAATAGAGAATGAACCAAAGAGAACAATCAATCAAATGGAGAGAGAAGCAGGCACGACGGATTACAAAGGGGGCAAAGGGCTGCGTTAACTACCCTTCACTATCTGCAAAGAGAGAGTACTCCTAATAGAAATGAGGGGTGGGGGGCAGCATTCAAAGCAGATCAGTGTGCATAAACACGAAAATGTTTTTACTTACCACGTACTTGACATTCGACAGCTTATGATATTTGCTATTAAAAAACCATTGAAATTCACTGAAAAAACCATAGGTTATAGACCATATATAGTTAGGAATTAGCATTTACAAAACCTTGAAAATTCACTGAAAAAACCATAGGTTATAGACCATATATAGTTAGGAATTAGCATTTAAAAAACCTTATTTTACTCACACAAAACCATTGAAATTCCATATATAGTTAGTTGCACTAACTATATATCGCGCACCCGCAATCCACTGCTGATGATGTCACATATTACATCATTCATGACATGGTCAGTGACATCACTGATGACATCACTGATGACATCTCAAATGACATCACTGATGACATCACTGATGACATCTCATTTGACATCAATGACCACATCACTGATGATATCATTCATGTGACAATACAATGCATCTCCTCACATTTTAATATAACCTCTGTTTCACCCAGTGTTAAAAAGAGTATAATTTTTGAAACCATTGACACACCAATACTAGTTACTACATACGCACTCACTGATTGCTACGTCTACACACACCTTCACTCATTCACCCATATAATCATTCATACATACAATCACTCATCTTTCCAACACTATCATATGCACTCATACACCTATACAGACACTCACAGTCTGCCACTCATCCATGGAGTTACTTACACACCTAGTCAGTCCTGTAAAGAATCAATGAGACTTCCATTTTCTTGTCTATACAGTTAAACATAGAGCACCTTACATTTTCAAACATGTACTAACACATACTTACTTTCTTATACAATCATTGATACAAGTACAGATTGATCTGCACAGAGTCACACACCTCCCAGCTAGCCACACACACACTCAGTCTCCCATACAAATACTTGGGCAATCAATCAATAACCCATATAGTTACTCATATAGCTACTGATCAACACATGCAGCAGTTTACAGAACAACAGACATAATGATGCACAAATTAAGACAGTTTAGTCACTAACCCATGCACTCAGTGAGACACATTTAATCACTCACTCATACATTCAGTCATGCACCTACTAAATCCTTCGTCCAGACACTTATACATCCACTCATTCTTCAATATGTAAGACATATTTTAACTTTACAGAATTATACAGTCACTGGATGTAGTCATCAGTGATGTCATTTGAGATGTCATCAGTGATGTCATCAGTGATGTCACTGACCATGTCATGAATGATGTAATATGTGACATCATCAGCAGTGGATTGCGGGTGCGCGATATATAGTTAGTGCAACTAACTATATATGGAATTTCAATGGTTTTGTGTGAGTAAAATAAGGTTTTTTAAATGCTAATTCCTAACTATATATGGTCTATAACCTATGGTTTTTTCAGTGAATATATATATATATATATATATATATATATATATTCACTGAAAAAACCATAGGTTATAGACCATATATAGTTAGGGATTAGCATTTAAAAAACCTTATTTTACTCACACAAAACCATTGAAATTCCATATATAGTTAGTTGCACTAACTATATATCGCGCACCCGCAATCCACTGCTGATGATGTCACATATTACATCATTCATGACATGGTCAGTGACATCACTGATGACATCTCAGATGACATCACTGATGACATCATCCAGTGACTGTGTGTTTCTGTAAAGTTTAAATATGTTTTACATATTGAAGAATGAGTAGATGTAGAAGTGTCTGGATGAAGGATTTAGTAGGTGCGTGACTGACTGTATGAGTGAGTGATTAAATGTGTCTCACTGAGTGCATGGGTTAGTGACTAAACTGTCTTAATTTGTGCATCATTATGTCTGTTGTTCTGTAAACTGCTGCATGTGTTGGTCAGTAGCTATATGAGTAACTATATGGGTTATTGATTGATTGCCCAAGTATTTGTATGGGAGACTGAGTGTGTGTGTGGCTGGCTGGGAGGTGTGTGACTCTGTGCAGATCAATGTGTACTTGTATCAATGATTGTATAAGAGAGTAAGTATGTGTTAGTATATGTTTCAAAATGTAAGGTGCTCTATGTTTAACTGTATAGATTAGAAAATGGAAGTGTGATTGATTATTACAGGACTGACTAGGTGTGTGAGTAACTCCATGGATGAGTGACAGAGTGTGAGAGTCTGTATAGGTGTATGAGTGCATATGATAGTGTTGTAAAGATGAGTGATTGTATGTATGAATGATTGTATGGGTAAATGAGTGAATGTGTGTGTAAACATAGGAATCACTGAGTGCGTATGTAGTAACTAGTATTGGTGTGTCAATGGTTTCAAAAATTATACTCTGTATTTAACACTGGGTGTAACAGAGGTTATATTAAAGTGTGAGGAGATGCATTGTATTGTCACATGAATGATATCATCAGTGATGTGGTCATTGATGTCAAATGAGATGTCATCAGTGATGTCATCAGTGATGTCATTTGAGATGTCATCAGTGATGTCATTTGAGAAGATATCAGTGATGTAATTTGAGATGTCATCAGTGATGTCATTTGAGATGTAATCAGTGATGTCATCAGTGATGTCACTGACCATGTCATGAATGATGTAATATGTGACATCATCAGCAGTGGATTGCGGGTGCGCGATATATAGTTAGTGCAACTAACTATATATGGAATTTCAATGGTTTTGTGTGAGTAAAATAAGGTTTTTTAAATGCTAATCCCTAACTATATATGGTCTATAACCTATGGTTTTTTCAGTGAATTTTCAAGGTTTTTTAAATGCTAATTCCTAATTATATATGGTCTCTAACCTATGGTTTTTTCAGTGAATTTCAATGTTTTTTTAATAGCAAATATCATAAGCTGTCGAATGTCAAGTACGTGGTAAGTAAAAACATTTTCGTGTTTATGCACACTGATCTGCTTTGAATGCTGCCCCCCCCCTCCCCCTCATTTCTATTAGGAGTACTCTCTCTTTGCAGATAGTGAAGGGTAGTTAACGCAGGCCTTTGCCCCCGTTGTAATCCGTCGTGCCTGCTTCTCTCTCCATTTGATTGATTGTTATCCAAGCATTTACTGTTTTAGAATTGGTTCTCTTTGGTTCATTCTCTATTTACAAACAAGCACAGAGTCGCAATACTCTGTTTAGTCTTTGCAGATAGCGAAAAATCGTGTAAAAAAACAAAAGGAATCGAGCAAAATCAGTAGGCCACTAATGGGATCTCTTTTTGACCTCGCTAAAATAGAAACATTAGGAACAACCCCTCATGACAAACACGAAACTATTGAGATGAACTGAACTCCACACCATGATGGCTGCAATACAGCTCGGCTCCGCCACCCACCCCGCCCAAAATAACGATAAACTCTATGCAAATATTACAAATATATACAACACACCAGCAAAGTAACAGGGTAAAACATTTTATTAAACAACTATAAACTATTTTATACTTTTTGTTGCCCGATCCGGCTAGCTCAATCGATCGAGCATGAAACTCATGCACTCTGATGGTTCAAAGTTTTGAGGAGTGCTTGTAACACTGTCTGAAGCCTATTTGCACTTGCTTCAGCTTCACTATTCTCAAAGTAAAGTGGGGGCTGTTTGAGGACGTGACTGCATTTGTGAACAATGTAATGCGGTGCCACCCTGAACCGCTTGACGGAGGCCCCCGAGGGACGGTGTGATGGCGCGGACTCGGAGGGGGCGCTTGGCTCCGGCTCCCTCCCCAAGTCGTGTTCTCCTGGTGTAGCCTGAGATCGCCCCCGACATAGGTGGCCGGCTCCCGGGATCAAGCGGAACTTTTTGCCTTTTGGTAACTCTTCCATTCTTGACCTTGTCCCACAATCCGTTTCACCTAAAGACACGCTGTAGTGGGGCGCCCCTTTACCATTTCAGTTGCCATTCCGCCCGCTTTTGCTACACTGTGCCTCTTCCGCTATTCAGCTGTTTACCGCCCGCTCTTTCGACTACAGCGTCTCGCTCACCATGTAGTTGAGTTGCTCCCGCTCTTGCGGTGCAGCGATAGCCGGCTGCCACAGTACTCTCAAAATGGCGGCCGGCTCTTCAGATTTGGGCGTGGTCCACTAAAATTGCCCTGCGACACCTTGGAACTCGGACGCTTGTCTGCTAGAGATTGGGCTCCATTCTCGAAAGCGTCCCCTCAGCCTTGAAGATTCTACAAAAGTCTTGGGGGCCCCCGACTCCCGCAGGCTTCTGGTGGGGAGCGGCTAGCATTATTGCTCGTCGAATGGCCACGACGGAGCTACGAAATGGTGGTGCTCTCATGCTAACGCCAGCTTCAGTCTGAAACATCCAGAAACACTGTAGACTACCAATTCGATCAGTTCCGGTAGCGCCCCAACGTGACCCGGTAGAGAAGAACTAGCCCTCCCCTCTTTGACTGATGGTTCTTGTTGCCTGTCCCTTCTGTTGTCATTTAACAGAACTATTTAGCCTGCTGAAAGGGGTTGTGTTCCGACCGCTGGTTGGTGGAGACATTTTGACTATATTCTGGACCTGCGTTGTCGCGTAATGCGTCATATGACGCGCCGCGTTAGCGCATCCGGAAGTGATCCGGGGCGCGACGCGCAGCGCGTAACGTAAGCATAACAGGTCATGTGACTTGTTAATAAAACTTTTCATTGGTTCATTTTACTTTTCTTATTCTAATGATGAAAGGCTTGGTCATATGACCTAAAAATTACGCTTTTTATTACTTTCGAACATTATTTTTTCTTAAATATATGTTATAATGTTCCAGGCTAATGTACTTTCCCGGAAAATTTACAACTGTCCTGCAAGTAAAATATATTCCTTTTTCGAGAAAAAGGGCGTTTCTTCGTCCCATGACGGAGCCGTTGAACAAAAGAGGGTCGGCCTGCTGTCTTAGTCGCCGATACGCCTGAATATGAGATTCTTATCGATCACTTTATGTTGCAGGAGTAGAAAACACAACAGCCCTTGACCATTTATCTTTACTGCGTTCCTGCGTATTATACCTTTTACCCTTCATGTAATTGGTCTGCTTTATTTCACTTGCCTTTTACTGATTCTAAAACAGTGACTATTATTAAAAACTTTACCAATGTATATACTACTACCATGTTTTCTTTTAAAAACCTTTATTGTGAAAATGTCATTATACAAATACGGGCCTATAACCACGTGGGCCGGCCACGGAGCAAACTGTAATCGTATATGATGAGTAGACATTTACACTGTAGAGGAACGTAACGGGCGGGCCATTAGGTTGCAAGAACTAAAGTGTCTAACAGTTGCGGAATCGGTGGACGTACATTTTATAATTAAAATACGACAGGGCCAGTTACAATAAAATTATCTAGATATACATTTGCGGGCAAGTACCATGGGTGACGTTAATTCGAACTTTCAATAGTACAGTAATCAATAACACATCAGAACTTAATATCAATAGGGATATCGAAATATTCAATCTATTCTCGTCCCTGCCCGCCATGTGCTTCAAAACTGCATACGTATCTCGTGATATCAAGGTTGTGCAACCAGTACACAACAAGGAGTTACGAGTCCCATTTATTCCGGCGCCATTTTGGGCGAGGACGGGCAGGTCCAGGATATAGTCAAAATGTCTCTACCAACCATCGACTATGATGATGTTCATATGCTGTATTTATTAGAGTAACACTCATCTGTCCACATGAAATTAATTTGCCACTATCTAAACATGTCATTTTAATCTTTCCAAAGTTCTTCTAAATATTTGGGACCGTTTCCCTTGCCTCTGATGCTGTCAGTGCCACTTCTTTGATGAATGTACTGGCAGGTCGGGGGTTCTCCTCCAAATCTCTCTTTTATGCAGCACTATAATTAATCGGTGCCACCTCTCCATATGACGATGCATGGTATAGTTACCATAACTATATTTTTTTTCGGTTCCTCTGGAGAGTACATCGTGGCAGATGAAGCGTGTAACGTACCGGGCATTTACCTTTTTTTGCATGTAGAGGAAAGGAAAAAAAATTCGAGCGTCCGAGTTCTAAGGTGTCCCAGGGCCATTTTAGTGGACCAGGCCCAAATCCAAAGAACAGGCCGCCATTTTGAGAGTCCTGTTGCAGCCGCCTGTCGCTGTAGCATCAAGAGCGGCCGAAACTCAGCTGAATGGCAACTGAAACGGTAAAGGGGCGCCCCACTACAGCAGACGAGCCTCCACCTAGGAAGGCCCGTTCACGCCGCCTCCCCCCCCCCCTTCGGGCACCCCACGCCGTTATTCGGAGCAGGATTGTAGGATGGCCACACCAGTACGGCAACTTGCTAGACACCACCTCGGTGCCTACCGAATCTCAGCGCCTTGTGGTGTCTTCTATTGAGAAAACATTGTTGTGCTGCCTTCGACCTATTCGCCGCAAGTGCGCACGCAACTCAGCTGCATAGCTTGCTAGACACCACCTCGGTGCTAACCGAATCTCAGCGCCTTGTGGTGTCTTCTATTCCGAAAATATTGTTGCGCTGCCTTTGGCCCCATTCGCACATCGGTCCGCTACTGACGCCATTTCACAGGCCAACGGGGCGCCCCACGCCGACTTTCAGCATTGTAGGATGGCCACACCAGTGCGGCAACTTGCTAGACACCACCTCGGTGCCATCCGGATCTTGGCATCTCAGCGCCTTGTGGTGTCTTCTATTCAGAAAATATTGTTGCGCTGCCTTTGGCCCCATTCGCACATCGGTCCGCTACTGCCGCCATCTCACAGGCCAACGGGGCGCCCCATGCCGACTTTCAGCATTGTAGGATGGCCACACCAGTGAGACAACTTGCTAGACACCACCTCGGTGCCATCCGGATCTTGGCATCTCAGCGCCTTGTGGTGTCTTCTATTCAGAAAATATTGTTGCGCTGCCTTTGGCCCCATTCGCACATCGGTCCGCTACTGCCGCCATCTCACAGGCCAACGGGGCGCCCCACGCCGACTTTCAGCATTGTAGGATGGCCACACCAGTGCGACAATTTGCTAGACACCACCTCGGTGCCATCCGGATCTTGGCATCTCAGCGCCTTGTGGTGTCTTCTATTCAGAAAATATTGTTGCGCTGCCTTTGGCCCCATTCGCACATCGGTCCGCTACTGCCGCCATCTCACAGGCCAACGGGGCGCCCCACGCCGACTTTCAGCATTGTAGGATGGCCACACCAGTGCGACAACTTGCTGGACACCACCTCGGTGCCATCCGGATCTTGGCGCGTTGTGCTGCCTTCGGCCTATTCGCACATCGGTCCGCTACTGACGCCGCCTCACGTGCCAACGGATTTTCTACGCTTTTTATACCCTATGCCGCATAACAGGTCATGTGACTTGTTTATAAAACTTTTCATTGGTTCATTTTACTTTTGGTTTCCTAATGATGGAAGGCTTGATCATATGACCTAAAAATAACACTTTTCATTGGATGAAAACTATTTTTTTTCCCAAACGATGAAAGCCCCACCTTGTTTCTGGATGTTTCAGACTGAAGCTGGCGTCAGCATGAAAGCACCACCATCTCGTGGCTCCGTCGTGGTCATTCCGCGAGCAATCATGGCAGCCGCTCCCCACCGGAAGCCTGCAGGAGTCGGGGGCCCCCAAGACTTTTGTAGAATCCTCAAGGCGGAGGGGACGCTTTCGAGAATGGGGTCCAAGACCTAGCAGACAAGCGTCCGATTTCCAAGGTGTCCCAGGGCCATTTCAGTGGACCAGGCCCAAAAAGGAAAGAGCCTGCCGACATTTTGAGAGTCCTGTGACAGCCGCCTATCGCTGCACCGCAAGAGTGGGCGCAACTCAGCTGAATTGCGGATTTTGACACAGTGGACCAAAAGCGGACGGAATGGCAACTGAAACGGTAAAGGGGCGCCCCACTACAGCAGACGAGGCTCCACCTGGGGAGGCCCGTTCACGCCGCCTCCCCCCCCCCCCGGGGCGCCCCACGCCGTTATTCGGAGGGCGGCAACTAACTGGACATCACCTTGGTGCCATCCACATTTCAGCGCGTTCTGCTGCCTTGGAACTATTCGCACAACAGACCGCTACTGACGACCCACCCCCCGGGACGCCCCACGCCGGATACCCAAATCAGTGCGGCACCCAGGCAACATCACCTGGGTGCCGTCCAGAAATCTGGACGTTGTGCTGCCTTGGGACTATTCGCACAACCGACCGCTACTGACCATTGTTCCTTCTTTTTCCCTAAAAATGTTTAAATGTTTTTACTGTTTTTGTTTTGTTGTATATATTTATAAGTTATTCAAGTTTTATAATCCTACTACTTTGTTGGAGTGCTATATATTTTTAATGTGACACATAATTGTAAAAACTTTGATGTACAAAGAGTCATCCCTGGAATCTTCCGCTTCAGGCTCGGTCCCCTCCCCAATCACAATACAGGATGGTTTTCAGATAGTAGGAACGCGTGTGGTGTGACGGATCTCATCGGGTGTGGGCCTTGATCTACTATAACTCCTTTGAAGAGGGGTGATTCTTTACAGCTGGGGCCATAAACTACATCTGCAAGGCTAGCTGATAGCCTGGGACCGGCCTGGACAATCGGACACAGAGGAAGAGGAGTGTCAGAGGGTGCGGTAGTGAATAGGGCGAAAGGGAGGTGTCGGGCGGGCACAGGGTGTGATTCTCAGGGAAGAGCAGCGCAGATGGGGGAGGTTTATTGCCCATGCATAAGACAGAGAGCGGGGGTGACCAGTGCCTGGGGGAGATGCTTGCGAGGGTGGGGAGCCATGCTAAGGATCGACAGCATGCAGAGAGTGGGTCTGGTCAAGTCATCTAAAATGGCTGCCGTGCACGACAAAAGTGTGGCATTTGAAAAAAGGCAAGATGGCGCAGACAATGTTTTTCAACACTTCCTGATTTCCTTCGAATCGAACGTTAACAGACGTTGGGGCATATTACCAAAGTTAAGCGATATTTATCCCTAACGATGCTTAGCAACGAATTTTTTACCGCTAAGCATCGTCAGAAATTATCGCAGATAAACCTTGCTATTATCAAGGTTTATCGCAAATGCGATAAAAAACGGCCGCAATGCATTAATATCGCTGAAAAGTCAGCGATATTCATGCATTACCGAGCTAATGCTCTTAGCCATGTTATCCACCTCCCATTGGATAACATGGCTAAGAACTGCTCAGGGCAGGTGTTACTTTTTGGAGATATTCGCGCTTAGCGCGAATATCTCCAAAAGTTGGTAATAGGAGATAGCGATGTTAGCGACTGTTTCCAGTCGCTAACATCTTGGCATGCCCACTTTGCATGTCATTAGTGATAAATATCACTGACATGCAAAGTGGGGCCCAAGATGGTCGCTATCTCCTACTAGCGGTCGCTAACTGGTGTTAGCGACAGCTAGGTAATACGGAGATAATTTTATCTCCGCTTTATTGGCTTTTAAAGCCAAAAAAGCGGAGATAAACCCCCTTGATAATATGCCCCGTTATCTCTCCCACACTACCGGTCCCCCTGGGCTTAAACGCCGAGATGGTAGGGACTGCATCCCGTGAAGATAGGCCGAGACGTCACTCAGCAGAAAAAAAAGTAAAAAAAAAGTCTATAAACATACAATAAGTTAAAAGTCAATCATTCTTCATTCCTTGTAGTACACTCCCCAGTCCGCTTCCCGTTACGCTAACCGGGCGCACCCCACCAAAAAAATGTTTTGTTTTTTTTTTGCCCCGCGGAGCCCTTTTAAAGCCTCCACATCAAACCTATGGGGTCAGGGAGGATCTACTATGCCCCCTTATGGTCCTTTGCCCCTTCGCTTTGGCCTCCTCTTGTCTCTCGATCCTACCGAGAGACAAGATGGCGGCCGCTACGGACTGTTTGGAATGTTTACAGACGCCGGAGAACCAATCAGCTTCGCTTCACAAAGCTCCGTAACGCGAAAAGTACGCGAAGTGGAGCGCTGCCCGGAGCGCTGTTACAGATATATATCTTTTTTTGAACGTTAATTTCTCAAAATCCACTGGAGCACATATATTGAGACCTAGCAAAGGCACATCGGGCTACCAGTCCCTACAATTTTGCCAAGTTTCGTGCAAATCCATTCAGCCGTTCGATTATTTATTTATTTTTTGCCCCGCGGGGCCCTTTTAAAACCTCCACATCAAACCTAGGGGGTCAGCGAGGATCTACTATGCCCCCTTATGGTCATTTGCCCCTTCGCTTTGGCCTCCTCTTGTCTCTCGATCCTACCGAGAGACAAGATGGCGGCCGCTACGGACTGTTTGGAATGTTTACAGACGCCGGAGAACCAATCAGCTTCGCTTCACAAAGCTCCATAACGCGAAAAGTACGCGAACTGGAGCGCTGCCCGGTCCGCTGTTACAGATATATATCTTTTTTTGAATGTTAATTTCTCAAAATCCACTGGAGCACATATATTGAGACCTAGCAAAGGCACATCGGGCTACCAGTCCCTACAATTTTGCCAAGTTTCGTGCAAATCCATTCAGCCGTTCGGGCTAAAAGTGAGGCCAACCGCCCTATAGAAAACTCAATGTTAAAAACACGTTTTGGGACCCCCCTTTTTTCTCGGCTCCAGTGGATTTTGAGAAATTAACGTTCAAAAAAAGATATATATCTGTAACAGCGCTCCGCTTCGCGTACTTTTCGCGTTACGGAGCTTTGCGAAGGTGATTGGTTCTCCGGCGTCTGTAAACATTCCAAACAGTCCGTAGCGGCCGCCATCTTGTCTCTCGGTAGGATCGAGAGACAAGAGGAGGCCAAAGCGAAGGGGCAAATGACCATAAGGGGGCATAGTAGATCCTCGCTGACCCCCTAGGTTTGATGTGGAGGTTTTAAAAGGGCCCCGCGGGGCAAAAAAAAAAAATAATAATAATAATCGAACGGCTGAATGGATTTGTACAAAACTTGGCAAAATATTAGGGACTGGTAGCCCGATGTGCCTTTGCTAGGTTTCAATATATGTGCTCCAGTGGATTTTGAGAAATTAACGTTCAAAAAAAGATATATATCTGTAACAGCGCTCCGCTTCGCATACTTTTCGCGTTACGGAGCTTTGCGAAGGTGATTGGTTCTCCGGCGTCTGTAAACATTCCAAACAGTCCGTAGCGGCCGCCATCTTGTCTCTCGGTAGGATCGAGAGACAAGAGGAGGCCAAAGCGAAGAGGCAAATGACCATAAGGGGGCATAGTAGATCCTCGCTGACCCCCTAGGTTTGATGTGGAGGTTTTAAAAGGGCCCCGCGGGGCAAAAAAAAAAAATAATAATAATAATCGAACGGCTGAATGGATTTGTACGAAACTTGGCAAAATATTAGGGACTGGTAGCCCAATGTGCCTTTGCTAGGTTTCAATATATGTGCTCCAGTGGATTTTGAGAAATTAACGTTCAAAAAAAGATATATATCTGTAACAGCGCTCCGCTTCGCGTACTTTTCGCGTTACGGAGCTTTGCGAAGGTGATTGGTTCTCCGGCGTCTGTAAACATTCCAAACAGTCCGTAGCGGCCGCCATCTTGTCTCTCGGTAGGATCGAGAGACAAGAGGAGGCCAAAGCGAAGGGGCAAATGACCATAAGGGGGCATAGTAGATCCTCCCTGACCTCTTAGGTTTGATGTACCATTTTGCCAAGTTTGGTGTAATTCCGTTCAGCCATTCAGGCTGTAGACGTATCTAAATGTCCTATGGAAAATTGCATGGGGAAAACACATTTGAAAGTGTTGAAATTTAGAACCAATTAAAATGTTACTTTGGTTTTGTATTTGTGTGTGATGAAAGTTAATTGGTTATGTATATATCTAAAATGAGAGGAAACCACAGCCATTTTGTGATACTACTGTCTGAGGTACATGTGTGAGGAATTTTTGGTGCTCAATTTCTGGTGTTTGGTTTACACAGTACTAACACTTCTCCTACTTTTAAAAAGGTGAGTTGTTAATTTGTAAGGGGAACTATGTTGTACACTTTAAGATAATTTGAAAAATGTTTTCTGTTATTTATTTACAGTCCTGCTGTTATACTAAATACTTGATAAAGTTAGTTTTATATTATGTATTACTAAAAACGATAAATGAAAGTGATTATTTTTTTCTGCAATTTACAGCAAGCAATTTCAAAATAAAATGGCTCACAATGAAGAGACCGTGGCAATTTCTTTTGAATTATCCACTACATTTATTGAAATTGACAGCACCAATAATGAAATATTCTCACAAGGAGGAGATGACTTGAATGATTTTTTTGATCAATCTCTTGATGGCGAATTTATCGAATGTTTGGAGACCATAGAGTTACAAGAATCATCATTGCAGACTTTTCATGAGGAGATTCCAGATGAGATGATTGAAGAGGAAATTCCTGATGAGGACATGTTACTAGTTCTTTCAAATTTTGAAAATTCAGAAGAATAAATTTATATTTAGAAATACAAAAATTGTTTGAGACATTATTCATTTTTATTTTTAATTTATGAGGTTGTAGCGAAGTGATTGTAGTATAAAATGAGACTTATAGTATAGAGTGGAAAATTTTTATGTTACATGGTAAGTTTACTCATATTTACTTCCCTTCTCCCACTATATTATCTCCAATGTGTATTTGACATCTCTTCTTCATCTCCGGCCTCCTTTCTCTCACTGTCTGTCTCTGATGCATCTTATCGCTGCCATTTTGTGTAATTACAGAAGAGAGTAAAATAAAATAGTTCGGAACGTGAAAAGGGGGCAAAGTAGAGTACCCCTCACCCCCTAGGCCTTCTCAGGCGGTCCCAAAAGGATCAGTTTCTGCTTTCCTGAGAGATTATGGTATGAGTTCCATATACCACAATAACTTGCATTACAACATGCAAGATATCTATCTCCTATTACCAACTTTTGGAGATATTCGCGCTAAGCGCGAATATCTCCAAAAACTAACACCTGCCCTGAGCAGTTCTTAGCCATGTTATCCAATGGGAGGTGGATAACATGGCTAAGAGCATTAGCTCGGTAATGCATGAATATCGCTGACTTTTTAGCGATATTCATGTATTGCGGGCGTTTTTTATCGCATTTGCGATAAACCTTGATAATAGCAAGGTTTATCTTCGATAATTTCTGACGATGCTTAGCGGTAAAAAATTTGTTGCTAAGCATCGTTAGCGATAAATATCGCTTAACTTTGGCAATATGCACCAACGTCTGTTAACGTTCGATTCGAAGGAAATGAGGAAGTGTTGAAAAACATTGTCTGCGCCATCTTGCCTTTTTTGAAATGCCACACTTTTGTTGTGCACGGCAGCCATTTTAGATGCCTTGACCAGACCCACTCTCTGCACGCTGTCGATTCGTAGCATGGCTCCCCACCCTCGCAAGCATCTTCCCCAGGCACTGTTCACCCCCGCTCTCTGTCTTATGCATGGGCAATAAACCTCCCCCCATCTGCGCTGCTCTTCCCTGAGAATCACACTCTGTGCCCGCCCGACACCTCCCTTTCGCCCTATTCACTACCGCACCCTCTGACACTCCTCTTCCTCTGTGTCCGATTGTCCAGGCTGGTCCTAGGCTATCAGCTAGCCCTGCAGATGTAGTTTATGGCCCCAGCTGTAAAGAATCACCCCTCTTCAAAGGAGTTATAGTAGATCAAGGCCCACACCCGATGAGATCCGTCACACCACACGTGTTCATACTATCTGAAAACCATCCTGTATTGTGATTGGGGAGGGGACCGAGCCTGAAGCGGAAGATTCCAGGGATGACTCTTTGTACATCAAAGTTTTTACACAACCTTCTAATGCCATGAGGTATATTCCATAATACGTAGGCTTGGGCTTTCTTGGCAACATATGAGTTAATAAGGAGATCACAACCACCTTTTCTTTGTATCTCGTTCTTGTCTAGTTGAAAGCCTAGTTCCCAAGATGCATCAGTGATGTCATTTGAGATGTCATCAGTGATGTCATCAGTGATGTCACTGACCATGTCATGAATGATGTAATATGTGACATCATCAGCAGTGGATTGCGGGTGCGCGATATATAGTTAGTGCAACTAACTATATATGGAATTTCAATGGTTTTGTGTGAGTAAAATAAGGTTTTTTAAATGCTAATTCCTAACGATATATGGTCTATAACCTATGGTTTTTTCAGTGAATTTTCAAGGTTTTGTAAATGCTAATTCCTAACTATATATGGTCTATAACCTATGGTTTTTTCAGTGAATATATATATATATATAGTTCAATTTGCTCTGCATTGAAAGAGGCACTCCACAACAGCGATAGACTCAAGAAACATGGCAACAAAATCAAAGCAAGAAAAGTCAGCAAATTTCAACGAGTTGCAATGGATTATGCAAATGGACAGATTTTTACTTTTGCCCGTAAGTACAATGTAACCAAGCATCAGCAATTCAGGGGTAAAGGACAGGCAGTTCAAAATGTAACTTTGACAACTCAACCAAGCGAGGCACAAGATCAAGTTTCTGTGAGCTCTAATTCTGATATAGCCTCGACATCTAGTGAATCAGTCAGCTCAAATGAAGATTTAACTACAAGTGGCCTCCCAATGCCTATCTTTGCAATCGATGAAGAGCTTGCTTTTTTAGTAAACGAAAGACTGCGCACACTGAGACCGCGTCAAAAAAATGCAACAACAACCGCAGAAACAAAAAAAGACGAGAAAGGAGAAGGAAGCACAAACAAAGGGGGATGGAACAACAAAAAAACCAACCAATCATGGAAGAAGAAAAAGTAAAAATGGAAAAATCAATCATAAATCTTTCAGACATAACCCTTACAACAGCGGAACAACAACTTCTGATGCTTGGTTTAAATTTCTGCCCGGAACAAAATTTCAAATATGCTTCCACTAGAGTTGATGTGTATCGCTATATTCGTAAACTGAAATTAAAGAAATTTTTCGTACTACAAAAACTGAAATCTACCATGGGCAGTGAGGATAACTGTAATACCAGCAATACTGAGAATACAGTCCAACTATCAGTATCAGATGTACCAGTTTTCCTCGATATGCATGATCTTAACTTTGCAACTAATTCTCAGCCTACAGCTGATGTGGTTGATACTAGCACACAGAAAAGGTTAGAAAAAATCAATATAACTCAAAAAGGTGCAGGTATCACACCATTCAAAGGAAAATCCGATTTTGTGCCCATCATGACCAAAGATGCGGTAGACGTTTTTCAAGATTGCATCATTGCAGACATCAAGGAGTTGTACAAAAGAACGAATAACATAAAGAAAAAGAAGTACAATGTGCAGAAAGCCAAATATTTTGAACTGATGAAAAAGCTAAAAGATAACCCCAATATCATAGTAAAAACTGCGGATAAAGGGGGGAACATTGTTATTTGGCCTAAGTCGGATTACTCTGCAGAGGCACTAAGACAATTACAAGATCCTGCTTGTTATATAAAATCAACTAATAAGGAGTACCTTAAAGCAAACGATAGTTTACATAAACTATTGCTACAATTTCGCAGAGAAGGCCTCATTTCATCAGATGAATTCAAATTTAAGTACACTGCATATCCGGTCTTGCCATGTCTCTATTTAATCCCAAAAGTCCACAAAGGGATTTTGCCTGTCCCTGGTAGACCCATTATCTCCGCCATACATAGCTGTGGAGAAAATGTGGGTCAGTACATTGACTATTTTTTACAAAGCTGGGTTACTACTCTTCCAAGTTTTGTCCGGGATACTAGTGATTTTCTAGCTAAAATAGAGGACTTGGAATGGCAAGACGACATATTGTTAATCACCCTTGATGTCGAACAATTGTACACCAGTATTGCCCATTCTTGTGGCCTAAATGCTGTTAATCATTTTCTGGGTCAACGTGCTGCTGAGTTCTATGAACACAATAAGGTGATACTGGGTTTGATCCAATGGTGTCTATGTAACAACTATTTTTCATTCGGCAAGGAGATTTGGAGACAGCTAAGAGGGGTGGCGATGGGGGCCTGCTTCTCCCCCAGCTATGCGTGTTTACACGTTGGCTGGTGGGAGGAGCGGGTCCTCAACGTCACACACCAAACTTGGGTAAGGGAGAAAATAATAAAATACCTCCGTTATATCGATGACATCTTTATTGTTTGGCAAGGGGATGAGAATGAGGCTAACTTGTTTATTTCTGAGATAAATAACAACCCCCTTAATTTAAAGTTCACATCAAATATCAGTGCCAAACAAGCAGAATTCTTAGATGTCAGGATATACGTAGATGACAACAAGTGTATACAAACTACCCTACACAGAAAAGCCACGGCTGGTAACACTACTCTCCATGCCTCCAGTCTCCATCCTAAGCACACTATTCATAGTATACCTTACGGAGAAATCTTAAGGCTGAAAAGAATATGCAGTAAGGCTGAGGATTTCCAGAAATGTGTCTCTGAGCTAAAAGTCCGAATGAAGGCCCGGGGATACTCTGACAGAGTGTTCAACCAAGCGTTAACCAAAACAGAAAGTTGCTCTAGAACTAGTCTACTTTTAAATACTGCTAATAAGAACAAGGCGATCACTAAAGACGCCGAATCGAACAGTGTTGACTGTCCTAGGTTTATCACAGACTACAGCAGTCAAGAGACAAAAATTAGACAGATCATCAATCAGCATTGGTCTACTGTTCTAACTGACACAGTTTTGGGATGCATGTTACCCAACAAACCTTTGGTCACTTTCAGGCGGGCACAGAGTATGGGTGCAATTCTGGACCAAGGTAGTCCCGAACTGCAACAAAAACCTAATTGGTTATCACCTTCTGGGTTCCGTAAATGTACAACTTGCAGAGCTTGCAAGTTTGGCATAAATAAAACTCATTACAGAACTCCTTTCTCTGCGACTGAGATTCCAATTAGAGGCAGCCATACCTGTAAAACTGAGTTTGCGGTGTACGTCCTGACGTGCACTTGTGGCCTCAATTATATAGGCAGCACGAAACAACAAGTGCACGTTAGGATATTGCAGCACATTCGAGCCATCCTACATTGTGATCAGGCATATCCGGTGGCTCGCCACTTTGAGAGCACACATAACAAAGATATTAATTGTCTCTCGTACTATGTGGTGGCTTCTGTCCCTAAACTTAGAAGAGGAGGCAATCGTGAGCTTACATTAAGGCGACTGGAATCAAGTCTGATCCTGGAATACGACAGTAAATGGCCCAATGGGCTTAATAATACTGAGGATCTACGCCACTTTCTTTAAAGACTTGATTCAGCACATAATGCCCACATACACATCTATATCTCCTCTGTTGGTTCAGCACCCCATTGCCTTCCCAGATAGGTCAGGTTCCCTGTGATCTGGGAAGAGGTTCTAGTCCATGCTGGTTCACCTTTGGTGGTTTATGTTTCTCTATGAAAACAGCTATGGCTGGTCAAGTTCCTTGTCAGTCATTATTTGTAAATATGAATGAATTCTGCTTCCTTTTGTATATAGTGCACTTTTTGTACTTTCATATTTAATAATTTTAGATGTGAGATCTTTTTTACTACTTATTTCACATAGGGTGTTTTTATTCCACAGTTTGATATGATGATGTTTTTATACCAGTATTAAATGTTTTTGTATATGCTTTTTAATATGATGTTTTGAAAGGTCAAGATTTACCTTCAATCTCATGATTAGCATTTATGCATTATATACACAGGTCAATATCATCATGCACTATTAGCACTTTTTTCAATTTTTCCCTTTCCCCTAATTGCATTTATGCACAAAACTAACTACTCCATGAATTGCAGATAGTGATTCAATGTAACTTTGTTATTTGCACTTCTCATTTTTTCCCGCTCCCCCGCTGTTTACAGGTTGCTATATTTGCACAAAGCATTTCTTGCACATGGATTTATCCAGTAATTATTTATAAATTATACAAAAAGAGACGATATTGTATTATAAATAACTGCGTCCATTGTTAAGCTATTATCGCATTGTGAATATGACTTGTTTTAAGGAGTTTACTATTTGTTCTCCTATTGTGTCTTGAGACGATAGAGTCTTTTCTCTATCCCTATGATCATGTGACCTGATTAGCAAACTGGCGGGGAGGTGGTTTCACTGCATTATAAAAACAAAAAGAAATCATTGGGTCACTGCATGTGAACAAGGGCTTTGTAAGCCCGAAACGCGTCTTGCCCTCTTGCCCCATACCTTTCCTGCAATAAAAGACCTGTGAATCTTCATTTGTGGTCCGTCTCCTGCTTGCCTCGCTGTTCCGGTTCTTGAGCTGCAGTGGCGTTGTCAGGAGTTTGCGCACATATATATATATATATATATATATATATATATATATATATATATATATACTTACACTCTCCGCGGCTCATTTCAGGGGGAACCGCCCGTAGTCTGGTATATATGTATGTATATATATATATATATATATATGTATATAGTAGCTCCAAAAATACACCAGCCTGCTGCACTCGCGAGCGGGTGCTCTCCCAGGTGGGGGTGTGCCCACCAAACCAATTCTCGCTGCACAATCCTCTCACAAATCCTGTGAAAATAGAAACAGCACTCGCAGGGGGGTATGAAGCCAACAATTCTTTATTTGGCTACCAGCACAGACAAGACGCGTTTCGGCGATGAGCCTTCGTCAATTGCAAATGAGAACGCGCCGCCATTGCATTTAAAACACAGTGCAATCGTTACAGTGAACATGGCATAAACATGAAAAAAGGACTAATTGATAGCTAGAATCACGCCATCTTGAAAGTACTTTTTCTACATTGAAAACGGAAACATATATATGATTTCATTCTCATGTTTGATCTGACACCGGGGTACGAAGAGTACAGTTAAATATTCACTCTGTCAACCATATGGAAATATACCCACAAGTTCAATATAGCCCTGGATGGGCACATACTAAGCAAATCATATTGCCCACAGATGGGCTCAGCCATGACAATATCTACTGTGAAATAATTACATAGTATAATTAAAAACAGTTCAAGAAGCAAAAATTGATGATTATAAAAGGGTGAAGTGAAAGGGAGAAAAAGATATAGAACAATAGCAAATTCATACAGCATATAATGAACAAAGATACAAGAAAGCGAATTATCTACATACAGAGTGTTAATATCCTAAATGGACTGCTAATTCTTCATGTGTATTGAGCCCAAAAGGACTCTTACTCTGCAAGTCTATGATGTAGCGTGACTCAAGCCGCCGCAGTTTTTGTAAGCGGTCTCCACCACGTGGTAGAGGTGGCACACTATCCAGACAAAAATAGGCCAACAGATCCCTGTTGTGTCCATGCAGTTTATCGAAATGTCTAGCCACAGGATAAGATTCATCAATATTATTGATGGCACGCATGTGCTCTAATATACGTAATTTAACGGGATTGATAGTACTCCCGACGTATTTTAGTCCACAGGGACATACTAGACAATAAATAGCATAAGGTGTTGTACATGTCAGAAACTTTTTAATGCTCTTAGGGAATTTCAAACCTGGAATGACATAAGTAAGGGTCCTTTTGCTGATTTTACAGGCCTTACAACGGCCACATGGAAAGAAACCACTAAGAGGTATTTTGTTAGATACATTGGGTTTCACCATAAGATGACTCTGGACTAGATCATCTTTAAGGGCTCTAGCTTTCCGATAAGTGACCAACGGACTAGAAGATAAATCTTCTCTGATGATATTGTCCGTTAATAGTATATTCCAGTTCTTTTTTAGAATTTTTCTGACTTGTTCTGAGTTTTCAGAATAGGTCGTAATTAGTCTGAAAGTTCCTTGATTCTGCACCTCAGTTTCTTTAGATTTCAGTAACTCAAGTCTGGGTCTCTTACTGACTTTATTAAGAGCTTGTTTAAGCACCCCCTCTTTATAGCCCCTCACCTTGAATCTATGCAAACAAAGTTTGGCTGATTTATGAAATTCTTCTTCGGTGGAGCTATTTCTTTTAAGTCTTAAGAGTTCCCCATACGGGATACTCTTAATGAGTTTTTTGGGGTGATTGCTGGTCGCATGTAAGGTGCAATTACCTGCTGTGGCTTTTCGATAAAGTTTGGTGTGCAATTTCCCCTCTTCCACAAATATGGTGAGGTCTAGATAATTGACCATAGAGTCACTTATTTCACCACTAAATTTTAGATTCACACTATTGTCATTCAATACATCCACATATGTCGCAGCTTCCTCTACAGTCCCCTCAAAGATAATCAACAAATCGTCAATATAACGATACCAGGATTTAATCTTACAATTCCACATGGCATTGCTATTATTCCAGGCTATCTGTTCCTCCCACCAGCCAACGCATAGATTCACGTAGCTGGGGGAGGAGCAGGAACCCATAGCTGCACCTGACTGTTGTTTGTACAGTTGTCCGTTAAAGACAAAAATGTTGTTGTTAAGGCCAAAGGTTATAAATTCCATGAGCATCTTATTGTGCTCAAAGTATTCAATATCTCTCGTTTGTAGAAAGCTATGTATGGCTCGCAAACCGTCAGTGTGTAAAATGCTTGTGTACAAACTGGTGATATCCATCACCATCATGCAATATCCTGGTTTCCAAACAAACTCATTTAACAAATTCAAAAGATGAGTAGTATCTTTAAGATAAGATTTCAATGCAGTAACAAGAGGAAACAAAAATGAGTCTATATACATTGAGAGGTGTTCTGTAAGCCCCCCCAGAGAAGCAACAATGGGGCGTCCTGGAGGGTTTGTACTGTCTTTATGTACCTTAGGAAGGTGATAAAACGTGGGTGTAATGGGGTTCATGCAACGAAGAAACAAAAATTCATCACTGTTCAACATGTCTTTGTTATACCACTTAGTGATGATGTCATGATAATCTCTGATGCTATGTTGGTAATCCACATTAGTGATTTTAAGATAGCAAGTAGTGTCATTTAATTGTCTATATGCTTCCTTTTCATATTGTGATAGTGTCATAAGTACAATATTTCCTCCTTTATCAGAAGGTTTACATATCAAGGAGGAGTCATCACAAAGTTTTTTGAAAGCCATCTGTTGTTGTCTATTGAAATTGGTAATTCCATTTTTCTGATACTGAACATCATGTCTCAATTTCATTAAGTCTTTGATCACTGCATCAGAAAAAATATCTATGGCATCCGTCATCGTTGGAGGCATGAAAACGGATGCTGGTTTAAAAGAGGAAATACCTCATTTAAGTTGGACATCCATCGCAGAGACCATCTGTGTATTAGTCACATTCAAACATTCCTCTCCCATACTTTCTGTTCTTAGTTCTTCCATGGTAATTATACCACTAAGATCTTTGCACAGAAGGCCTTCTGTGGACTCTTGTCAAACATTTTTAGTATTAGGTTTGGCCGGTGTAGGTTTCAGCTTGAAAAATTTATGTAGTTTTAACCTTCTCACAAATTTAAATAAATCAATACGAGTCTGAGCAAATTCAAATTTTCTCTGCGGGCAAAAAGAAAGACCTAGTTTTAGTATGGTTTCTTCCTCTGTTGTCAAGGTTTTAGTAGTCAGATTAATGATAGATAAATCTTCTATCCCATTTAATTCCTTTTGTTGAAGGTCTTTTTGCTCCTGGTCACTGGGGGTGAGCTTACTACTTTTCTGGCCCCAGCCCCCCCTCCTCGTTTTCCTCGTGCCACTCTTTGTTCTGGGGGTTTCCCTCTGCCGCCTTCTAGTTGTTGTTTCCTCATGACTTTGAATTCCTCGTAAAAATGGGAGGAAGTAGAAACCCCCATCCCTTCCTCAATGGAATCATCGTCAGGTGTTACTTCAGATTCTGAAGTTTCTGGTACTGTAGGCGGTGGACCTGTTTGTTTTTTCTGAATTTCTTTTCTAGGATTGTCGTATTTTTTGGAAAAAGTTAAAACTCTGCCCAGTCTGTAATCTTTTTTATCTCTGTCAAATTTTTCTTCTTTACGTTGTTTGATTTTTTGTTCATATGCTTTTAGTCGTTTTTTCATTTGATCTCATTTTTCTCTAATGCTCTCTTGGTCCCGTTCTTTTTCCAGTTCTTCTTCTTTTTCCAGTTCTTCTTCTAAATCTTTTATAGAAGCTAGCGCTTTGTCACGGTCACTCCAGGCAAAGCGTATTAGAATTATCAACATTCCTTGGCAGGAGTCCGCTATGTGTTCTGCCCAAGCGTCTAGCAATAGAGGGTCTGGGTTCTCATAGGCAGGTATAGTGTAAATTCTCAACCCTCTGGGTACACGTTTTACCTCCATGTAGTTTTGCAGGGAGGTGGCCTCCCACCACTTACGAATTTCACGTTCATATAAGCGTTCTAGGGAGGTTAACTTCGTGTTCAAAGTGGAAGTAGTTTCACTGGGACCTGCTTTGTTTGAACCATTATCATTTTGCTTCTTTATATATACATACATACTAGCAAATCAGTCTAATTAGAGACCCTGAGGTTTTGCACTATCAGCTGGTGCAGGAAAAGAAGACAAAAGCATTCTTTCCCAATGAATCCAAATGTGAACAATCAATTGCCGCACACCAGGGAGTAGAGTTTAATGTTTTATTGGCTCTGTTACAGCTTCACCTACGCATTTCGACTTTCTCAGTCTTTTTCACGGGAAAAAGGCAGAGAAGGTTAAAACCCGCAGGAGAAGCTGTAACACAGCTTTTGGTGTGCAAACCGTCAGTTTGAGGGATATTACTATTTTGTGATTTAATTTTAGTAATTACTCTTGTGCTAAAAGACTGGAAGGACATCAATGATTTGAAAAACAATCCATTGTTGGTCATAAAGCCTTCAAATAAGGGAGGCAATATCATCTTGATGGATTAAAAAACATACTTGTCAGAAGTCAAGAGACAATTGAACAATACCTCACATTATACTTGCCTCAATGGGAATCCCATGAAGGAACTGGAGAAAGAGTACCATCTAAAATTAAAATCATGATATAAGTTGAATCTCCTAGAATGGGAGGAATATCAGTATCTTAAAGTGGAGAACACAAAGATTGCCACCATTTAAATTCTCCATAAGATACATTAGAGCACTCAAAATGCACTGTGATCCATTGTGCGCTCAGTTGGATCCTTATTGGAAAATAGCTCCAGGTACTTGGACTTATTTTTACAAGAACATGTTGTCAATTTGCCCTCATATCTAGAGGACTCTATGGTTTTTAATGAAAAGTAAATCTCATCTCATGGAAGTAAGAATATATAATGGTAACGAAAATGTAATATCACTGTATACTTCCATTGACCATAATAAAGGGATTCAGGCATGTGAATATTTCTTTAGAGATTGGCCAATAGAATGTCGTGACCATACCCAGATGCCATTTGAAATGTTGAGGTATTACCTTACCCACAAAGTTTGTATCTTCAGTGGCAACTATTATTTACCACTGCAAGGTACGGCAAGGGGCACCTCCTTCGTCCCCACCTACGTGAATTTATTTATAGGGTGGTAGAAGAAGGAGGTGGCTTGGGCCGATGAAAATTAGGAATTCCCCCAGAAGATTTAACTATGGACTTGATTCATAGATGGTTTATTAATGTTGTGGGAAGAAAATTAAGCTGAAATGGATATGTTTTTAGAAAGACTCAATTGCAATAACCTCAACTTACAGTTTACAAATACACAATGCCAATTGCACTGTGATTGTTTGGCTGTGGAGTTGGAGGTATTTAGTAATCTATTGACAACGAGGATAGACAGAAAGCCAACAGCTACCTACTGCCTATTACATGCCCCCAGTGGCCTCCAAATGCTCTAAAATGGAGTATTCTGTTCGGTCAAATGTTAAAGGCTAAAAGAATATACTCCATAGAGGAGCTATATGACAAAGAGATATGTAGCATGGTCAAGCATTTCCTTGAAAGGGGATATCCCAGGAATGTGCTACAAGATGCCACAAGAAGGTCAGGCGAAAAACGAGAGAGCAATTGCTATACTCACAAGGTAACAACTTGAATGAAATGGATCATAAGGTAAAACAATTGTGTTTTGGAATTTAATATGGCACAGCCATGCATTAAAAGGATATCACAATAAACTGGTATGTTCTGAAAAAAGGTGAACACCTCAAAGATGTACTTATGGGCCCACGGATAACCTCTATAAAAGCAAACTTATTGAGAGAAATGTTAACATCTCGCCATTTTGATCCGAAAATGGAACCAAAGGATTGGCTATGAGAGTGTGGTGATGTTGTTATCTCTTTTCATTCTACATTCCAAGTTCTGTAACCTTGGAGTGTGGAATGTGCTGTGAAGGTTGAGTTTGGATGGTCCAGGTTGGCCAGTTGCGGGCTGATCCTGGAGAAGACTGTGGTAATTAAAGATATCTCTTGATTTAAACAAAGAGTGTTGGAGGTATTGATGGAAGATACTTCACAACAAATTTGGCGATGACTTTGGCCACAGTGAAGCAGCTAAGTAGCGCAAAACTTCAGTTGAGTTATTCACTGTGCATTGAAAGAGGAATACAGCAAAAGTCGTTGTTTGAGAAACTCTACAAAACCTGTGTGTTGTAGGATGAGCAGGTCAAGCGCTTTTGCTTTGGGCTAGAAGTGACACTACCTGTGTTGGGGTTATCCAAATTTGATCCAGACACGGTGTATCAGTTTGTGCTGTATGTGGGCAGTGTGCATTTAAAATTAGCACACACAGTTCAAGCAGCGGTCACCCACGCGCCTACCTTAGCACAAACACTGGTTGGAATTACCATCATTGTCAGTGCGTGCACATCAACCTCCATAAAGCTACACGTTTTGCTGAGTGCCAACATTTCTCGATCAGAGAGCGAATGAACCCGAGGAGATTCTGTCCGTCACAGACTTTGTGGCGTTTGTTTGCTTGGCGGTGACTGTGTCACGCCACAGCATGTAATGTTGACAGTGACATGTACAAGGCCATTTTGTGTTGGGATTAAATGGAGGAACTCACCGAACAAACGTCTAGAGCAGAGCACTGTGATACGCACACATTTTGTCTGCGTATTTCAGTTTCTTGGTTCAAGAGGTGATCCATTACAGCGTTTTTACTGTGATACGCACACACTTTATTAAGCATATTTCAGCAGAACACTGTGATACTCACATATATGTTGCCTGTGTATCCCGATTTGCATGTTCAAGGTATGATCTTCTCAGCATTTTGTACTGTGATGCACACACAGCTTGTCCAGTGTATGACAGCACTGTGATATGCACACAATTTGTTTTTCAAAGGGGTTGTGTGTTTTAAGACACATACGCTGTACACAAAAAGATAATACATATCTTCATTTTAGCTTTTAATACAATGTGTATACTCTTATTCAGCACATATGAAGTGATTTTGTGAATTGTCCTCCACAACTTTCAAGGAGCTTTATTTAAATTGTCATTCCTTTTTAAAATGTTTTTACTCTTTAATGTGTTAATTTATGTCAATTGGTTAATAAATCACATGGTACTAATTATATAATGAGCATGCAGAATATCAGCACACCACCAACTTTTCTATAGACTGTTCACGAGCCATCTATTTCTTGGCAAAACTTGTACAGGGTTTTACCTAGGGGCCATTGGGGGCTACAGATATTGTCCTAAACGGAAAAGGTTTTTCCTGGAACACAGTTTAGGTTTTGAGGAGCAATCTGTTTATGAACAATTACCACCTTATGTGAAGCCACGGCCAGTGGTAGCTGTAACTGCAGGGCGGTGACGTAGGGAGGGGGAAGGGCAGGGTGGGGGGTTGTAATGTATGGATTATGGACTTTAACAGGTAAGTAAACATACATAAATCAAACAAATTTTGTTGTGTGCACTGCATCACCAAATGCGATGCAGTGCGCGCAACGAAATTCGTTTTATTTCTTTATATGTTTACTTACCTGTTAAGGTCCGTAATCCATACATTACAACCCCCCACCCTGCCACTCCCCCTCCCTACGTCACCGCCCTGCAGTTACACCTACCACCAGCCGTGGCTGCTTATGTGGTGTTTGAAGATGATGAAGACATTGATGAGTATCAAATGGCAGTAAAGAAATTGGAGAAACAAGTTGATGTACTGTCAAGTTTGATTAATAGCCACAAGTTTTGTTATGTCCCCAATCTAGCCCTAAGTAGCAAAGCAACATTTCACCTGTATTCCTCCTACTTTGCCATGCATAACAGTTCTAGCACTGACCTTTTACCTAGTTAAGTGCTGAATAATTGTTGATTGATGTCCTTGAAACTAGCCTAATTTATTATGCATGAGGATTCGTAGTAAAATCCCCTGCACATGAAGTACATTACAATATTAACATACTCTGTACAAAAGTCATTGCTATCTTTCACTCTAAGGCGATCAGGCTACTTTGCTTAAATTACATTTATTGATTTAGGCTTATATACATAATCATACTCATAACATATTGATTGTGGTAGTACCTCTGAGGCTACCTTTTCTGTATAAATGAAATGCACCTTCACTACTGAAATGAAGGAGACGCTTCCACGCTGACACAGATACTGAGGTCCCGGCCTGCAGAAGCTTCAACATGCAGCGGTCTGATGTCCCTTGCAGGGTGTCCAACTTGAGACCAAGACGTGGTCCTTCATTCTCTCCCATCAGGAAATGGGGTTGGCTCTTTCCTAGGGGGTTCTTGGCTTTACACACCACATACATGCTAGGTATACTAAGGTAGGGTCAGCATCGTAGGAGTAGGCTTGATTACTGTCAGGATTATATGCCTGAATATATACTCTCTGTTTTAGCATCATGGTAGAATTCCATCTTCTATTTACTCTGTTGGTGCTTGTGATCTCTTACATTAGCTTCTGTTTATTGATTGTTGCAACACATATATTTTATACTAAAATGACGCTAGTTCGATAAATGCTTATTGAAAACCTCCCCAGCGAGGGACTAAGTGAGCACGATTGACTGAACGAAAAGTACTGTACTGTTTCCACAATCCCTGAGGGATCAAGGGTTATCATGTTTGAATGTTGCCAGAAACTATTCACTCCTTGGTAAGGTTAGGGGGCTTATGGTGGCACTGTGAGCTAGCTGGTCTACAGGCCCACATATCCTGCGGGGGTGTCTGGAATCAGTCTTGACACCAATCCCTTAGTTGAAGTTGTCCAACAAACACGCATATTCTAGGAACTACCCAACAGTTTTTCACCAGAGAACAACAACAAGATGAGTCAATTGTTTCGTATGTAGCAGCGTTATGCACTTTAGCGTCTGAGTGTGAGTTTGAAGAATTTACTTCACTGCTCATTCGTGATCAAATTATCGTACCTTGTTGGGACAAAAAGGTACAAGAAAAGCTATTAACACTTAAGAATCCGACACTCACAGAAACTAGTGACATTGTCAAAAGTATTGAGATTTCACGAAAGTCTTGCAAGGAGCTAACATGTAAGGAGCAGCATGCGGTGTCTGTAGTTAAAGATGGTGCTAATCTTCCTCACAAGGGTCGAAGTTTACAGGTCAATATGAATAGAGATGTAAAAGAAGAATATTTTAAACAAAAAAATGTGTCCTTCAGATGTGGGTATCCCAAACACACTGGCAGTGGTCAGCCTTGTCCGGCGAAGAATGGAAAATGCAGAAACTATGGCAAAATGGGAGAGTTTGCAAAGGTATGCCAATCTGTGAAAGACAAATACCAGGTGAATTTGGTGCCCAACAGAGAGGTCAGTGAAGATTCTGGGAATAAGTGTAATGAACAGAGGGATTTAGTATTGGTAGTACAAGGTGGTAAAATGGATTGCGTTGACCTTTATGAAAATATTGTGGTTGATGGAAAAGTCCTCATTCAGTTGATAGACTCGGGGGCAAGAATGGCCATGGTCACATATGAATTGTTTAAAGAAACATAGGGTGAAAGAAGCTTATTGCCTCCTGACAGAAACCCAGTCACATATGATGGAAGGAAACTCAAACTCATGGGATATTTTGAGTGTCATTTGAAACTTATGGGCAAAGTAATTTTTGGAAAACTGTACGCAGCAAAGAAGGGATTGTATATACTTGGGTGGTACCATCAGGGATTGTTTGGGATGACTCTCATGCCACGGAAAAAAACTACAAGTCTTGTTAGAAACAGATGACACAAGAAGTTGGGGAGGCAGCTATCAGTGTTTGGACCAGTGCATTTAAAGATATATTTTGTGACAAACTTGGGAAGATTTCACGTTTCAGGCATAGAACTTGGACCACTCCAGTCAAACACAAGCTAAGGAATGTTCCTTTCAGTATACAGGAAGAACTAGCGGAAATTCTCAAAAAACTGTGCGAAGATAGGGTCATTGAATCCATTGAGTCCTCGCTGTTGTTATCTCCATTAGTGATAGCAAGGAAGGAAAATGGTCAGTTGAGAGTTTGTGTGGATTTGAGGAGCGTGAACAAAGTTATATGGGTAGATTTACATCCCCTTCCACGCATTAATGACATTAGCACCACGTTTATAGGGGCCAAAGTCTTTAGTAAGATCGATTTTGTATCTGCTTACCATCAGATTGAACTGGATGAGTCATCCAAACATTAAATTGCATTTGTGTCACTGGTTGGCACGTTCTAATTTAGATGGATGCCGTTTGGATTGGCATCTGCTGCCTCTGTATTCCAACGTATCCTGAAAAATGTCCGTCAGGGTATTAAAGGGGGGTTGACGTTCAAGGATGACATTCTGGTAGAAGGAGAAGATCAAGTCAGTCACGACAAGACCATGTACGTGGTGCTAAAAAGATTGTGGAAATCTGGTATTGTAGCTAATACATCAAAATGTCAGTTTGCAAAGAGAAGTATAGAGTATTTAGGACATATCATTTCAGAAAATGGGGTAGAAGCCGGACCTGGTTTGGTAGAGGCTATAACAAAGGCACAGATTCCTAAAACCAAAGAGTGTGTCATCGTTTACTGGTGTATGTGCGTTCTATGCAAAGTTTGTAGAAAAACATCTAGGCAAAACCTGTGAATTTGAGGGAGTTACTTAAAAAAACTAAAATATTTGAATGGAGTGTAGGTTGTCAGAATGAGTTTGATGTTCTTCAAAGAGATATGGACTGCACCTTTCAATCCCACGAGGGAGTGTATCATAACAGTGGATGAAAGCAACAATGGGCTTGGGGCAACAATTAGCACAAAAAACAACGGAGGGAGCGAAGTTACGGTCAGCTTCATATCGAGGTGATTGAAAGAAAAGGAAAATATATTCTCTGTGATAGAGAAGGAGTTGTTAGCCTGATGTTGTGCTGTCAAGAGATTCAAGTGTTTCATTTGGAGAAGGAGATTCACTCTTAAAACTGAACACAAACAGTTGGTGAATATCTTAGGAGGAACCATCACCAGCGATCACACCCCCAGACTGGCAAGATTGAGCTCTAAACTATTGCAGTATGATTTTAAAATAGAATACATTCCCGGTGTGAAGAATATTAGGGCTCATTATTTGTCTCGGTCTCCAGTTCCTATTGAAGAGAGTATTGGGACTCATGAGGAGGATGATGAGGAATATTTAAAAGCTCTCATTGACATAGGTCAAGGGAGTGCTTTCACTGAGGATGAATGGAATGCAGGTTTGATGGAGTGTGAAGAAATTTGTGAAAGAGGGGTGGCCCAGGGAGCAAGTGTTGCCTGTGGGGATGTAAGCCCATGCTAAAGTAGCTGAAGAGCTGTCAGTTGTGAAGAAATGGATGTTGATGAGAGGTGAGAAGTTTATTCCTCCCATTGGGTTGAGAGATAACAGAGTTATCAACAGGCACAAAGGTCATTTGGGACAAACCATCACCAAAAGAAGAATTAGAAAACACTGTTCATGGCCAGGTATCGATACAGAGATTGTCACAAATGTCGAGGCATGCATGATATGTGCCAACAGCGATAAAGGTTTGAAAACTGAGGAGTTGCTTCTTCAGCCATGTGCGTTACCTGAAGGGCCTTGGGTAAAACTGGCGATGGATTTTATGGGCCATTCAACGAGTTACCATGAAAATCAAGGCTTGCTGTAGTAATAGCTTATTACTGCAGCAAGTGGTGGTAGGTCGAGTTCGTAGAGGAGCCAAACACTGAGGTACTCATAACATTTTTACATAAATTGTTTCTGAGAGGAGGATCTCCTTAATAAATTGTCTCTGACAATGGAGTGCAGTTTCTGTCTGGAGAGAAGAGGGATTTTCTAGAGAAAAATGTGATTTAACACAAAGTGTAGCTTTGTATCAACACCAGGTCAATTATCTTGTGGAAAAAATGAACTGTACACTGGCGGAGTACATCCAATGGACTGTCCAAAAAGAAATTGGCTTGACTGAAGCAGTGGACTGGATGTTATGGTCCCACTGTTCTACCCCTAATGCTGTCATTGGTGTGTCCTTTCGAAATTATGTGGGGACGTGCATCTTCATCCAAACTGTATCCTGCATGGTTGAGGGAACCGAAATCTGAACAAGGAGGGGAATTAGACAAAGTCATACATTTTAAAGTTGAAGCATATCAAGATAAGATGAAAGTTAAATATAATACCAGCCAAATGGTTAGGAAGGAAAGATAGGTGATCAATGTTGGCAATTAGGTCCATTTAAAAGATCCTATTCGTGTCACCAAAGGGAAGTCCAAATTCAGGCTTGCTGAACTAGGAGGCGCTGTTTCTAAGAAAGCAGTACGATTTGAAGAACGTTGATGGTGGAACTAAAGCAGGGTAGATAAAGTGAAAAATTCCTTCGACAGTTACAGGTGTGTGGAGGTAACACCTTGGGAAATAAACTATTGCTGTCTGATGAGAAGCATAGTCATGCCAACATTTTTGTATGTCCTTACCTTGAAGAACTGAAGAGCAAAAGACTGGTGGTTAGACCAGCTAGCTACAGTGATGAAAAATGATCAATAGGGTGGTTTGTTAATGTCATACAAGCTGTATTATGTTATGAACAATGGTCAACAATCTTGTGTTGCTTATTTCAATATGTTTTGAAGTGGTTAGATGGGTCTTTCTGTCCCATTTTAAGCCATTGTTATTTTTATATTATATTTTTGTGTGGTATTTGTTTTTCGTGTACTATGAAAGGGGTGAATTTTGTGGTGATGTTGTTCTCTCTCTTCATTCTACTTTCCAAGTTCTGTAACATTAGAGTGTGGAAAGAGGGGTGAAGGCTGAGTTTGGATATTCCAGGTTGGTCAGTTGCGGGCTGATCCTGAAAAGACTGCGGGCAATAAAGATAACTCTTAATTTAAACAAAGAGTGTTGGAGTCATTGAAGGAAGATACTTCACTACAGATAGGTTTTACAAAATGCAGCTCTTGTAAGGCGTGCAATTATGGGCTAAACTGAAAAAGTCTTTGAGGGCCCTGTGATTACAATCAATGACAGAATCTCTTGTACTACAGATCATGTTGTCTATGTCTGAGATGTGGATATAACAAGCTGTCATTGGGGAGCACCATTAATAAATTAAAATGAAGGATTTGACAGCATATAAGAGCAATGCCGAATGGTGACAAAACTACCCCATGGCTTGCCATTTTGAAAAATACCATGATCGATCTTTGGCAACATTCAGTTATTATGAAATTAAGCATATCCAAGCCCACTGAGGGGTGGAGATCGGGAAAATGAATGGCGAAAACAAGAATCATGATTAATATTAGCACTCTGGACAGAAATGCCTTTGGGCCATAATACTGATGCTGAACTGTATGTTCACCTATGATTGGACAGTAAGCAGAATTTCAATTTCCTTATCATATTCATTGGGAATTTTTGTGAAATGTATATATTAGGAAATTATACTAATGTAGATAATTGAAATGATTGCACAAAGCATGTAGAATTTACTTATCCGTTTCTACTTTTCTTACCTTTCTCACCTTCTCTCCTTCTTTTCTTTCTTTCCTTTGCTTTTCAACCTCCCTCTTTCCTCCTCCATGTTTGAATTTGAAATGGAAAATTGATCTGTCTTTGATTTTGTTGACATCTCTACACTCTTACATATAATTGATGTCTTGCTGTTTGAAAAAAATATTGCTACTTTAAATCTCGATAATCCTACATACAATTGATGTGTTGCTTTTGGAAAAGAATATTGCTACTTCAAATAGATCTTAGTATTACATATATGCTCATTTTCATATTTCATGATATAACAATTATTAGGCATGCATTATGTATGTTGAAAATAATTTTAATAAATTTAAGGAATATGTGACATCATGAAATATTGAAATATGAGATCATATCATTTATATTGTGAAGTACACGAAAAGTGTAGTGTGTAACTATATGAAATAATTTGTGATGATTTAATGGCTGTAAGCCACCTAGGAAGATAATTGCACTTTTTAGGAGAAATTGTGTACTGTAATAGATCATTTACAATTGTGCACTTTACAAGCACTATGCAATTTATTTGACGATAGGATAGGAATATCTTAGGTACAAAATTGCACTACATTAATTCATTTGCAATTATACATTAGGTACCTTTAAAGCACGATGCACTTCAAGTGAGAATTACTTTAAGTGTAAAATTGCTTCTTAGGAGAAATACGTTGTATTTCGATGTACGATGTATCCCTCCTGAGGCGATGTATGATGTATCCCTCCTGAGGCGGAAGCCGGGAGGTTGCTGTGTCACTGCGCTTTGTATCTTTGATTGTTTTACTCTGTCCTGAAAGCGACTTTTAAAAATTGTACGCTCTGATCTGCTTGAATAACTAAGCTCATCTTTTAAATTTATTTGTAATCGTCTTTCAAAATTGTCTGTACTTGCACGGCTTGAGTCACTAAGCCTCCTGCCAGGAACTGCACATTGCACTTTGTTCTCCCCCATCGCGCTTGAACCACTAAGCACGATCTCAGCGCCCCCTCACCCCCGTATTCCCTCACTCACCGGGCCAGTCCCAGCCGACTTAGACGCTGTGGGCATTTCCACATCCCCGGGTGAGGTGGGGGAAGCGTCAGACGCTTCCTAGTGGCCAGCATAAAAAGGGAAGGACATGCCTCCGCGCAGTGGACGCGATCAGCGGGCGCGCCGGAAGCGCGCCGGAGTCGTGCCAGAGTCCTGCCCGTCTGCACCCGTCCGCGACCAGGACGCGACCGCAGACGCAGGTACTGGTACAGCCAGTAATACCCCTTATGCCATCTCTTACGATTGTGCCCGCTCAAGTCCTTGAGGCCCTAAAATGTTATTCTACCTCCTATTACATCTAAGGTTGGTAGCCCGCATCTACCGCTCATACAATGTACCTCAGGACAACCTGATGACCTAAAGCATAAATGCCTCTTCCTGCAGACAACTTCCAACTCGACACAAATAAAATCTGGTATGATCAACGCTCCCTAGTAAAACACACTTTTGACATTGCCCAGACTTTGGAAGAGGATGAGTGGGATCTCTTATTTCTCACTGAGACTTGGTTAGGAGATGATACTAATCCTGCGATACACTTAGCCATTCCTTCCGGCTATAGTATACTTTGCGCAAACAGACAGGGCTCTCACCCTGGAGGCGGAGTTGCCATAATATACAGATCCCATTGGACTATATCCTCTTTTCCTTACAAACAATTGGAACGCATTGAAGCACTTCCCTTCTGCATTAAAATAGCGGCCAATTTTACCTTTACCGGCCTCCTGGTTTATCGTCCCCCTACCTCTAAAACATCTTATCTCCCCGTATTCCTAGATTATGTTCTGCAAGCCACATCGCGATATGCTAATTTCACTCTTCTTGGGGATTTCAATCTCCACGTAGACAATCCTTCGGACCTCACCTCCCTCAACTTTCTGTCTACCTTATCAGATGGAGGGCTAAATCAACGTATTTTTTGTCCTACACATAAAGCGGGCCCCACCCTTGACTTAATCTGCACCAACTTGGATAGTCTGGCCATAAACGACTTAAAAGAATACAGGAAAAAGATCATTGAACATAAAAGAACTTTTCTAGAAGAAAAAATCAACCGCTCACAAGGCTCATTCAGGGAAATATTTGACACAGTTAGATCCTTTACCGATCCCCTGGCCTTAAAACGACCTCCTTTGGTGTCTCAGACACTATGCAATAGCCTCTCTGATTTTTTCGAGAACAAAATAGCTTCCATATACGATTCCTTTCCCAGTAATACCAATTCAGACGTATGTACCCCTTATATTACCATCACAGGATCCGATTATACGTTTTCCAACTTTAAAGAGATTACTTTAGATCAATCTCTCAAAGAACTCTACAAAAGCAAATCCGGATCGTCTCTTGACCCTTGGCCCGCCAAGCAATACAAGTCCCTAGCACCCATTCTCAACCAAACACTGAATGGAATTTGGAACGACTCGCTACTTACGGGAGTCTGTCCTGACTCCTGGAAGCATGCACGGTTAGTCCCCATAATTAAGAAAGCTAATGCCGACCCTTGTGAACCTTCCAACTACAGGCCAATCTCTCTCCTACCAGCCCCTGCCAAAGTGCTCGAAAAACTCGTTTAGCAACAACTAGCAGGTTTTTTAGAAACATCAGGTGCCTATCATGACTCCCAGCACGGTTTTAGACCAGGGCATGGCACTGAGTCTGCACTGATTGAGATGGCAGATGCAGTGCGCTGGAGGATGGACGAGGGATCGAGAGCGGTGTTGGTGCTGCTTGACTTGTCAGCAGCATTCGACACCGTCTCCCATGCCCTCCTCCTGGACCGCCTACAATCAAAAGGTATCCAGGGTACGGCCTTAAACTGGATTGCTTCCTTTTTGTCTAACCGTACGCAGGCAGTATTCACCCCCCATACACCTCAGACAGCCGCCCACTTCGTTGGGGAGTCCCCCAAGGCTCCTCACTGAGTCCTCTCCTATTTAATGTTTATTTTTCACCCCTCTTTGATATCATCGCCCAAACTGGAATAAAGGCCACCTCCTACGCTGATGATATTCAACTTCTGTTCTCATTTAACAGCACTACCCAAACAACCTTTGATCCTCTAAAAAACTGCCTTCGCACAATCGCCCAGTGGATGGACAACAATTTCCTAAGGCTAAACGCAGAAAAAACGGAGGTACTTTTCTTTCACTAGCCGTCCCCTCTAGATCCCGACATCCGGTGGCCTCTTGATTTGAGTGCTCCACCCCTACCCAAAGATTCGGTGAAAAACTTAGGGGTTAGATGGGACCCTACCCTCACACTGCATCATCAAGTTCACACAGTCTCTGCAGCATGTTTCGCTAAGATCAAAATGGTGAAAAAGTTTATCAATTTCTTACCCAATAACACCAGGAAGATTGTAGTCCAGGCATTGATTACCTCGCACCTGGACTACGCCAATGGCTTGTATACTGGTCTGTCTGTAGGTCTCTGTCATCGACTACAGACAGTTCAGAATGCTGCAGTACGACTGGTTGGTGGTATTCCCTTACGCGAGCATATCTCACCCCACCGTTGCAGACTTCACTGGCTCCCTATACAAAAAAGGGCAGAATTCATAGCACTGGTACTGGCTCACCGTGCATTGAGAGGCAAGGGCTCTGCCTACCTGTCTACCTGTCTCACCCCCTACAACAACACCAGGACTCTTCGTTCTTCCTCAAAAAATTTCCTCACCACCCCCAGATTTAAGAAAACTCGCTCAGGCGGAAGAACCTTCCAAGTACTAACCTCTGCCCTCTGGAACAAGTTACCTAATTCCATTCGGTTGATCCAGGAAGAACAACCCTTCCGGAAAGCTCTAAAAACTCACCTGTTTTGCTGACCATCTCCTCTCTAAATAACACCTCAGCCAGCACAAAATTACACAGGAGCGCCGGGACACCCCGTTGGGGTAGCTGTGCGCTATATCAAAATACACCAAATAAATAAATAAATACGTTGCATTGAAATGTGATGTATAATGCCATGTTAGGAACTTTGAGCGCATGATGCACTTCACAGTAGGGAATTGAGACCCATCTAAGTATGTATCTTCACCCCAAAGGGGTAATTTGATTCTAGAGTATGTCGTTTATATTGTAAATCATTCACTTTAAAATACACAATGCACTTTATGACATAGAATCCACCTTGGTCATTGAAAATACTTATGGGGTTTGAAATTCTTATATATATATTATAGAAAGAAAAGTTTCTTTTGAAACATTTTAGCATAGAATGGATTTTAAATGTCGTGTAATTACCCATATTTCAAAATACTTCATGTGCATTGTAAATTGTGATTGATGGGATTCGAATTCAAGGTATCGAAAGATATTATCTATATTCCAAGCCAAATTAACAACAGGTGAATATGGAGAACGTAAATTGCCAATCTTGTACTATACATATTAGAAGTAATGGGGTCTAATTAGAGGCTCTGAGGCGTGCCCTATAAGAGGGTGCAGACAGAGAAGGCAGAACAATCATTTGCGGCACGCCAGGGAGTAGAGTTTACAAGTTTTATTGGCTCTGTTACCACTTCACCTACGCGTTTCGACCTTCTCGCTCTTTTTCACATGAAAAATAGCAAGAAGGTTGAAATGTGTAGGTGAAGCTGTAATACAGCCTATGGTGTGTACACCGTCCATTTGAGTGTAATAGTATCATGTGATTTTAGCTATTACCCTTTAGAGTCTACATAGGGGCATGATCGTGCAGTCCCTCATGCTGTAGTGGCTTATGCTCGGTGAAACATTATCGAGTTATTTATTAGTGGGTGCTTAGGGTGGTATTAAGGGTCGTTGTGTATTGTTTGTCATCTCCAAGGGCCATATGTATCACGGCCAAATGGGTTCGCAAACGCCGAAATTCGCAGAATTTCGGCATTTGCGAACCCATTTTCGCTAAATGGTATGTATGAAACAGTTTTGGTGCATAATAAGGAATCGCAAAATTAGCCATTCCTTATTTTGCGATTGCATTTAAGGAATTGCAAATTTTGCGATTCCTTAAATGCAATGTATCAAGGAAAAAAAATTCAAAAATGTCCTTAAGGAATCGCAAATTACCACCAACTTCTAATTGGTGGTAAGTTGCGAATTCTTTTAAAAAAGCATTTTTTTAAAAATCAAAAGGTGCCATGTGACCCTCATACATGCCCTTAGGGCATGTGTGTGCGCCATATGCGCACACATGTCATTTTCAGGGGTGCAGCAGGGTGTCCTTTGGACACCCCTGCACCCTTGAAAATATTCTCAATTTGCAATTAGCAAATTGCTAATTGCACATTTCCCCTTCATTCCTATGGGCCTCCTGGCCCATAGAAATGAATGGGAAATTATTCCTTAATTGCGATTAGCAATTTGCTAATCGCAATTAAGGAATTTTAAGGAATCGCAAAAAAGAAGCGATTTTCTATATACATACTATTTTGCGATTTCTAAATAGCGATTCCTTAAAAATCGCTATTTAGGAATCGCAAAACGGAATGTTGATACATATGGCCCCAAATTTCTAATCTATACATGCTAATTCATGCCCCCCCAACCCACCCCCCTTGTTTTTTTTATGTATTAGCTACAGAGAGGAAGTCCAGCTCAATATTTTCCCATTTCAACAAGGTGGAGAGCCAGCATTGTGTTTCAGGGGCTGCCTGTGATTTCCAGGGCATCACTATTTGTTGTTGAAACAGTATAAAGGCCAGGATAGCGATCCTGTGTATGTACTTATCTCCCTTAACCTTGGGTCTAAAACTGAGCAAGCATGATTCTGTCGTAGTCAGGACTGTGCACTCAACCAAGGCAGAGGAAATGTGACCTTCACCCAGGACAGCCTCACCATCAGGAATTTCCACACCATGTGAAAAAAGCCATTTGCTTTGCTATACAATACCATTAGCAAAGGAAATGACTTTAACTCAATCAAAGTCGAGACCTACTGCATTTTCAATGCTTGTTTTAATAACATTTCGCAGAAGCAGTGTTTTGAGAAAAGGTAATATACAAATGTGGGCCATTTTTTTTAGGGAGCTTGGGCCGATTTTGAATTCCAAAATAAACCCTGCCTATACATAATGAGAAAAGCCTCGGACTCACGGGGCTCTGCCAGACGCGGCTGGCAGTGTGAGGCTCACATATCACTGATGGGGCACGTCAGGGAGGGGGCTCGTTCTGCCGAGGCCATAATACAAAGCGCTAGGGTGACTCACTAATGGTCCCTACAGCTCTGAAGGGGCACATTAGGAAGGTGCCCCCACGGCTGGTGTTCTGCAGCACAGACAGGGCACTGCCGGGGGTAACAGAGAGACCACATTGTTTTAGAGAACAACGCACGCAGCTCGTGAGGTGGGGGAAAGAGGATTAGCCGAGAAGAAATGAGAAATATGTGCCATAATCTGTCTAATCCTGTAATGAGGGCGGGGGATTTCACCTTTCCCTGCTAGCAGGGCCATACTGGGAAACAAAACCGGGGTAGGGAGGGGATGCCACTAAGCTCTTTACCAGGGCCGCTTTTCCGCCGAATTTGTTACAGGGCCGATTTTGCAGCTTTGCTGCAAAAACGCCCCTGTCACAAAAACGGCCCCCAGGGGCCCAAAAACGGCCCCCCACCCTTGCGGCCGACCGGGGAATTGCCCGGTGCCCGCAACGGCCAGTCCGGGCCTGCCTGCTAGCAGCTCTCTCTGAGAATCAGACGCGCAGATCACTGCGAGTTCTTGGAGCTCCCCCCCCCTCCCCGCACATACACACTCAATGTCTTGATCACATGAAATACCCCTAGAATTAGCTGTCGTGCTCATTAAATCATCGACTGGGCGGGCGAGGCCTTAAGCCTTTCTCCTTCTGACGCCGAGCCGGTAATCGTGCCCATGTCTACGTACACGGAGCGTGTTGCTCGCGCACAGAGTTCTGGGGCGGGGGTGGAGGGCGGCAGGCAGTTTCTTCCCACAGCCGGAGCCCCCTGAGGGTTTGATATCTCTTTCCAGTGTGGAGAACTCTTGAGGCTGTGTCAGTTACCCCTGCTCAGCAGGCCATTAAAAGCTGTGCCCAGAGTGTCTGACAGTCGGGTGTCTCCAGTGGTCGAAGTGCATTAATAACATTAGGGGGGCTGTGATGCTGTGCACAAAGGGGGCAGGATGAGTGAGATTGGGGCCGGGGCGAGGTCAAAGTGGTGGCTAACAAAAACAAACTATTCTGTAACGTTTTTCTGTCTTTCACCTTCAGGTAACTATATATGAAAACAAGCTCAGACTAGTTACAGGGCAACTATAAAGATAGTCCCAGGTGAGCGTACAGTCATACGCAAGCATAAAAACATTCATGCAGTCCCCAGCAGACAGAGAGGTTCAGCGGCTTAGATATGAATAGTGCAGAAGGTGCAGTGGTACCAGGCACACTGCACTGACATATGCCACTATTTGATTCTCCAACAGAGGGGCGTGGGGTTCTTTTTACTTGCTTTCATTATGGCCCACTGCTCCCTTGTTGAGCCACTAGGGGTAGGTATGAACAGAGGATCGACAAAGAAGAGAGGGTGGAACTGAGAGGAGTAACTCGAGAGACAGAAGAGAGGAAATAATGAGGTGGGGGAGGGGAGAAAGAAGGGGGGGCTGAGAGGTAAGCCCTGCTGGTCTGCCGCATGCGCGCACCCTATAATGAGGTCGTAATTACAGGTCCCTATCACCCCCACCCCCCTCGACGAGGACGGCGAGGAAGGGGGTTGGCGGGGACACTGCTGTGGGATGCACATGCGGCCCAGGAGGTGGGCGGGGGTCAATTAACTCTCCCTGCAGAAGGAGGGAGACCCTTGTGAATGGAAAGAGTGAGAAAGACTGGACTAAACACACCTAGAGATGGCAGAAGATTGAACCTGAAGTGGAAGAAGGGAGAACGGAGTCTAAAGTTAGTGGTAGAGAAGAAAGGTACAGAAGTTTGGATTTTTATTTTGTACACGCAATGATATTATGTGATTTTGCCAGAATCATAGGCTGTGGAACCGACGCCGGGATGCGAACCCCGTTCCCCAGTTACATGTAATAAAAGCATCAAATAAACCTAGGGAGATTATAGCTTAGAGCAGACTAGAGGGCGCTCTGGTGAGAAAAAATAAACACACAAATAAAGTAAATGAGCGAGAGCGGGACAAGAAACATACAAGCGGGGAGAAACATCTAACTAACAAGCTAAGTGCACAGCAGGGACGTGAGAGAAGCATCCGGGTTAAAGAACCAGGAGTTTGTTAAAGTCCCCGTCGGGCCGCCGCGCTGCCTGCGACGACCCGAAGCGGTTGGGCAGCCGGCCAATCCCATCGCGGCCCCAACCGGAAGTCCCGCCCCATCGCGGAGAGAGCGAGAGAGAGCCACGAAGGCTCCAGATTCAGTCCCGGTCCCGAGATGGGGGACCGGGTGAAGAGCGGCCAGGCGCATGGGGAAGGCGGGGCTCTCATGTGGTGAGAGAGCCCGGCAAAGCGCTACCGCCGCCCGAGAGGCAGACCCGCCGCCGAGCACCGCCAGAACAGGTGAGTGTGTTGAGGGAGAGGAGGGGTGAGTGGGGGTGGGGTGTACGCGCGTGTGTCTGTTTGAGTGTGTCTGTGCATGCGTCTTTCTGTCTGTGTGCGCGTGTGTCTGTTTAAGGGGGGGGTGCGTGTGTGTATGCAGTGTGTGTATGTGCGCATGCGTGAGTGAGGCTTTCTTTGCGCATGGGAATACGTGCACGCTCACGAGGTACAATCTCCGGCAGGAGAAGCTCGTGACAGTCTGCTGTCCACATTCCCCTAAAAGTGATTACATTAGTTGTCTCGCATAGACAGCAAAAGCTTTGCTTTTGCTTTCGTCTAGCGAGACCTAAAAAACTGCATCAGGTATTATGCATCTGGGGCATTTGGTGGATGCTGCCAGAAACAAGCCTCTTATGTGCCTTGGTGTGAGGTACACCTAATGCAAATAATTAAATTGTGTGTAGCAAAATCCTGAGTTACCTGAGACCTTTTCGTGTTGCAGGGGTCGGGTCCAGAGATTGTCTGTAAACAGCGCCTCTGCAAACCACCGCTGAGTGAGTCTCGAGCACCACATCACATGACGCATCACAAAACATGGTGGAATTGACTCAGGGTAACTTGGCTTTCCATGCATCATCAACACATTGTCCCTGGGCACCATTTTCTTCTTTGACACCACACCGCGGAAAGGAACTAAAGACTTGTGCCCGCAAACAACGCATCACCTCCCTTGTAACAGTAAGGAACCGACGCATCACCTCCCCTGCAACAGTAAGGAACTGACGCATAACCTTCTCCTTCAACGCTTCATCTCGTCCGCGACTTACATTGTCTTTCTTTTTTTATGTAATTAAGGTACTTTGCTCTGGTCAAGTGCACTATTGATTTTTAAGAAATGAAAATGCATTTAATCTTTAAACATTGATATATTGACTTCTGTATGTTGGATTTTTGTTGTTTTGGTCTTGTTTTATGTAGATGAATATTGGCAATGTTTCCAAACTGGTGTTGAGTTCTTTTGTAGTGTTTTGACTGTGTGTGTGGGGTGTGTGTGTGTGTGTGTGTGTGAGTGTGTGTGAGAGAGGGAGTGTGAGTGTGTGTTAGAGAGAGAGTGTGAGTGTGTTTGAGAGAGAGAGTGTGAGTGAGTGAGAGAGAGAGTGTGTGTGTGAGAGAGAGAATGTGTGTGTGAGAGAGAGGGAGAGAGAGTGAGAGAGAGTGTGAGAGGGTGAGAGAGAGTGTGAGAGAGAGTGTGTGAGAGAGAGTGTGAGAGAGAGTCTGTAAGAGATAGAGTGTGAGAGAGAGAGTGTGAGTGTGAGAGAAAGAGAGAGAGTGTGTGTGAGAGAATGTGTGAGTGAGAGAGTCTGAGAGAGAGTGAGAGATAGAGAGAGAGGGTGTGAGTGAGAGAGTGTGTGAGTGAGAGAGTGTGTGAGTGAGAGAGTGTGTGAGAGAGAGAGAGTGGTGTGTGAGAGAGAGAGTGTGTGAGTGAGAGAGTGTGTGAGAGAGAGAGTGTGAGAGAGAGTGAGAGAGAGAGTGTGAGAGAGAGTGTGAGAGAGAGAGTGAGAGAGAGAGTGACTGAGAGAGAGTGAGTGTGTGTGTGAGAGAGAGAGAGATAGAGAGAGAGTGTGTGAGAGAGTGTGTGAGTGAGAGAGTGTGTGAGTGAGAGAGTGTGTGAAAGAGAGTGTGTGAGAGAGAGTGACTGAGAAAGAGTGAGTGTGTGTGAGAGAGAGAGATAGAGAGAGAGAGTAAGAGAGGGAGAGTGAGAGAGAGAGTGAGAGAGAGAGTGTGAGAGAGAGAGCTAGAGAGAGAGATAGAGGGAGAGAGTGTGAGAGAGAGAGTGTGTGAGAGAGAGAGAGAGAGAGAGAGAGTTGTTAAAAGTTAGACTGAAAATGTCAACATTATCGGCACCATCTTGCTCTCCTTGGGCCCATTCGTGCGTGTAAGCGGCAGCCATTTTGTACACCATGGCCTCCCTGCCCCTCGCCGATAGCCAGCGTCTCTCTCTCTCCCGACCTCGCAGGCAACCCCCCCCCCGCGCGCTGACAACCCCCCCCTCTACTCTCACATGTCTTGGGTCATAAACCCCTCTTCTGCGCGGCTCTGCCTCGGAACCCCATCCTGTTCCCAGCGCGACACTTCCCTTCATTCCTTTCATGGTCCCAGGCCCTTTGATGCAAACCCCTTTTTCCTGTGTGCCCGTTTGTCTTCCCCGTTCCCAGGCCACCACCTAAGCTCTGCGGATACTGTTTATTGCCCCCCCCGTACAGTAGGAAGCTTCCCTCATTAAAGGACCCTCGAGTTGATCAAAGTCCCCACCCTATGAGATCCGATCAAACCCCCCACATTCCGTGAATCGGCGGAATGTCCCGCTGCGCGATAATCATCACCTGTTGTGACCGGGGTGGGGACTTCAACTGTAACTGTGTGTGGGAACGAGCCTGAAGGGGAGATTCGGAGGATATCCTTTCCGTACATCAAAGCATTACCAAGAATGTGTTGTATGTAATAAAGCAATAAACCTGTGTATAAGAGGCCAGGCCTCCGAGATGCGGGTAGAGCACCTCGTGACGATACTTGCTGTCCGAACTGATGTGTTCTCCTCCGGAGAGAATTAAAAACCCCTTGTTTCCTGCCTTCCAGTCTCCAGCGCCTGCCTCTTCATTGGTTAATAACTTGGGGGTTTAAGAGGCGACACCACCGGGCAATACTTAAGGTTCTGTTAATTCGGCTGGTAGCCTGACCTTTAACAATTGGCGTCCCAAACGTGGGGCCCATCAGTGACTCGTGGATCCAGTGGGAGAGGTCCTGACGACAGAGTGAACGACTGCAACGATCGGGAGCGCGCCTGTCCGATAGACCCTCGTCTGACAGCCGATCATCCGAACTTCACTGGTTCCGAACAGACCTCTCTCGAGTGATCTACGGTCCTGACTGGGAACCATCAGGAGTGCCGCGAGGAATACGAGGAAAAGAGGACGATCGGGCGCTGGATTCGGAAGACGAGAAACTGTCCATGCGGTCCGGGTAAGGTCGTGTAAACACGACGAATTACGAAATGGTCATTTGAATTGTCTAGAAAATACTAGTATTACTCTTTGTTAATTTATTTGGAGATCCTCTGTCTGCAAACGGAGAAACAACAGGCTCTCCCTTTGCAAACGGTGGAGGATAGGTAATACAACTGTCGTGTCTATCTTTCTCCCCCACTGATTAATTACTTGAAACTGAACTATTGTTCACAGACCGTTTTTCTGGAGATTCTCTGTCTGCAAACAGGAAAGAGCCCCTCTCCCCACCCTTTTTACAGATAGTGAAAGGGTAGGTAACGCAGACCTTTTGCGAGCCTGCTTATTCTCCCCACTGAATTGTTTTTTTATTTTTATATTGGTTCATGAGGTATTCACTGCTTGCAAACAACGTAGAATAGAAATATTCTGTCTAGTCTTTGCACACAGTGATAAGATAGGCAGTGCTGACTTTTTGTCCCTCGTTGCGAGCCGTCATGTCTGTCTTCTCCCCACTGATCGGTAGCCTGTTTAGCCCGGACCGCTTATTAGAGATGAACCATCCGGCTCCACCGGAAGGCACCCCTAATAAGGACATGTTCATGAAGCATGGATTGATCGCTATAGCCTATAACAAACTGTGGCATAAATATACGACAAAGAATGGAGAAAGTCAGTGGCCACTGATAGGATCCTTCGATGATGACAAAATAAACGCGCTAGAAACAGCCCTAGGTAAAAACAAGACAACGCCCGCTATGCTTGATAGTTTTGGCATATGGCGCCAAGAAACTGAACAACGTAAAAGGAAAATTGATAGTAGGTTGGAAAAAGAGCTGCGAAAAGCAGCCCACCTAGCTGCTCAGAAACTAGAAGGAGAGATAAAGGAAAGAGAGAAAGCCAAACAGAAACTAGAAATGGAAACATCAAGCCAGTGCCCGGTTAGAACGCCCTCCATGCTCTACCCTGATTTATCCGCGAGACAAAAACGAGCGAGCGATGATCTGCTGTTAGGCCCTCCGACCATCTACATGCCCCCTCCATATGCCCCTTCCCAACCCTTAACACAACACCCACCACCCCCAGGTGCAAATGAGGGTGGTGCCACAGTATCGGCCCCCATGGTCTCTGTGTCGGCCGAACCCCCTGTACCAAATACTCCGCAAACTGCAACGTTGGGCGACCCTGAGATCCGAGGGACCGGTTCGCAAGAATAAACAGACTAAGCAAAGATGAGCGAGCAGGGATCGACAAGATAGTAAGAACACTGGTAGAAAGGAAGGAAGGTGAAGAGTACATCACGGATATGTTTAAATCATATACAGGCAGTCACAGACGACACTTTACTGTACGACTGTGTTACCATGTCTTGAACGCATACGAGGACCGATATCGAGACCAAGGTCCCGAGAGCCTAGCGACTCTGTACCGGAAGGTCGATATCGGGGATGAGGGCGAGTGTGATGTGACGGACCTCCTTACGCGTACGCTTGAGGTTTTCCGCCACCTCACTGAACGAGAATCGGGAACTAAACCCACGACATCCGTGGCGACCGAACCACAAACTGAGCAACCTAACGCCATGATGCCAATACGAGAGGCTGCCCCTTACTGGGTGCCTCCACGAGGTGCAGGGACTCACGATGATGCAAACCACCAAGATGCAAAAGGAAGAGTAGTGTACAACTGGGTCTACCAGCCATGGGACCGACAAGAGATTCTGACATTCCGGAAATCTCTACCCGACCTACGTAAAAACCCCACTGCCTTCTATACTGAATTGGGTACAGCCCTAGGTTCAACGATTATGACCCTGGCTGACATCGACTTGTTTTTCGGGTTATGTCTACCAGCTGATGTGTGGAAGCAAATTCGGAAAGTCGACCACCATGAGCTGCTCGGACATACCTGGACACAATTCGAGGAAATTGATAAACAACGAGGACCGGGACAAAAGCCTTTGAAATCCATTTTAGACCTCCCAGATAAAATCGTGCAGAAATTAAAAACCCTGATTCCAGAAAAGAAAGTGGACTGGTCGATAGTAACGGCCTGTCGCCAGAAACCCCAGGAGGATGTATCGGAATACTTCTCTCGGTTCGAAACAGTGTTCTCCGATTACAGCGGCCAGGACATGACCACTGCAACCGGACACCATCTATTTGTCCAGAATTATGTTAAGGGTCTGTCATCCGAGGTCTCCCAGAAACTACAGGCTAGCGAGAGTAGTTGGGCAGCCTCCAAACCTACGGCTATCCTCCAGATGGCCCAATATTATGAACATCAGAAAAATGAAAACGATAGGGCAACAGAGAGAAAGAAGAAGGACTTGAAAGAGAGGGTGATGATAGCCCTGCTGCAAGGGGTGACTATAGGACGAGACCAATACCGGGGAAACTATCAGACGAACGCCCCTAAGCCCCAGGACCGCACTTCGACTCCCCACAGTGGACGTACAGACATTAGAGAGGATCAGTGTGCTTTCTGTAAAGGGACTGGCCATTGGAAATCCCAGTGCCCAGTTCTTCTGGACATGATCAGAAACAAAGACCCCAAGGACATAGCAAATGGGCCAAGAAATAAGGGACAACAGCGAGGGCCCCCAAATGACACGATTAACGACAGATCAGGTAGACCAAATACATTTGATCGACCCAGGCAGAACCAATACCAGCAATCTGACTATGATGACACCCACAACTTTGCATAGGACTGCCAAGGGCAAGGGAGGGATCCAGTCGAGCTCTATGTTGACCAGCAAGGCCCTTACGTCACTGCTAAGGTCCTGGGTACCAAGTCTCCATTTCTGGTAGACACTGGCGCAACACGTAGTGCGTTATCTAAACGACTGATTCCGGGGGCACCCTTGTCTGGCTCACTTATAACATCGACAGGTTTCGATGGAACGCCCTCCACTAACCCTTTGTCCGCCCCGATCCTCTTTGACGTAGAAAATAACACCACTGACACCACGTTTTTGCTTTCCTCCAATAGCCCTGACGCCATTATGGGACTTGACCTATTGAAACACTTCCGAGCGACGATCAGATGTTCTCAAGACGGAGTTCGAGTTTTCCTTTACGACAACCCTGTCCTACTTAGACATGGCCCTCCCCGACGCATGTTTTCCATCTCCGACGCTGACACATCCCTACTTGACACTCTGCCTCCGTATCTGTGGGCCAAGGCGGATTCGGACGTAGGGCGCATGCTGATTGACCCAGTGCACATTACTGTCCGACCAGACGCAACTCTCCCAAAACTTCCACAATATCGGATATCGCCCGAGGGCGAGAAGGCATTAGCTAAAATTATCCAGTCACTGATAGACGCAGGAGTGGTAGAGGAAGTAGTTAGCAACGTTTGCAACAGCCCTATCTTGCCCATCATCAAGAAACAGGGAGAGGGAGATGAGAAAGCATACCGTTTTATCATTGACCTATGAGAGATCAACAAAGTAGTGGTACCCCAGTACCCTGTGGTCTCGGACATCACCACCATCCTGACTTTGATTCCTTCTACTGCCACCACCTTCACTGTCATTGACCTCAAAAACGCATTCTTTTCCATCCCCATCCACCCAGACAGCCGATACCTCTTCGGCTTCACCCTAAAAAACCGCTCATATAGGTTCTGCCGAGCACCCCAGGGCTACACAGAAAGCCCTAGCATCTACAGCCAGGCCCTCAAGAGACAACTAGATCAAGTCCAGTTACCCGACGGAGTGGTGTTAGTGCAATATGTCGATGACATCCTCTTAGCAGCCGACACCACTCCATTAGCAGTCACAGCCACCATTCAACTCCTGCACTTCCTTGCGGAAAATGGCCACAAGGTCTCCAAGAAGAAGTTGCAATTCTGCCAACCCCAGGTCACTTACCTAGGCCATCTTTTGTCCAAAGACGGAAGGAAACTCACTCCTGATCGAATCCAAACCATTCTCGATACTCCTGTCCCTAAGACACAGAAGCAGGTACGCTCCCTATTAGGCCTCACCTCCTTCTGCCGACAGTGGTTACCAAACTTTAGCCTCGTTGTGAAGCCACTGCTGTCTCTGCTAGGTAAAGACGTCCCCTTCCCACTCCCTTGGACCCCTGAGTGTCAAACCTCCTTCACGGAACTACGAGATGCCCTTTGTTCAGCCCCTTTCCTAGGTACCCCTGACTACAAAAAGCCCTTCTCCCTTTACACTCACGAAAGGGAGGGGTGCGCTTTATCTGTCCTGACCCAGGCCATTGGCCCAAAGCAACGACCGTGCGCTTACTTCTCTGCCACTCTTGACCCTGTAGCCAGGGCCTTGCCTGCCTGCCTTCGAGCTGTAGCTGCTGCTGCAATCTCTATCCGACAGAGTGAGGGGATCGTACTCTCGAATTCCCTCACGGTACTGGTACCCCATGCAGTCGACACCCTCCTGAACCAAACCAAGACGCAACATCTGACGAGTGCACGACTGACTGGATACGAACTGACTTTGCTTGCACCCCATATCGCCCTGAAAAGATGCACCACACTGAACCCGGCAACTCTGTTACCCTTGCCAGAAAACGATCCCAACGTGCACCCTGTACATGACTGCGTGACTCTTACGGACGAGCAAACTAGAAGTAGGGTTGACCTTAGAGACACGGCTTTCCCTGATCCTGACGGAGAGCTGTGGGTGGACGGTTCTTGCATCAAACTCCCCGATGGCACCACTTCCGCTGCCTATGCAGTCACCACGGCCCGAACTGTAGTTGAGACAGCCCGTATCACGCAACGATCTGCCCAGGCAGCGGAACTGATTGCCCTGACCCGAGCCTGCATCCTGGCAACAGGAACTACAGCGAACATTTACACCGACAGCCAGTATGCCTTTGGGGTGGTTCACCATTTTGGACTCCTTTTGAGGGAAAGGGGATTCTTGACCTCACACGGCACCCCCATTTTGCACGGGGATCTAGTCTCCGCCTTGATCGAGGCCGTCCTTCTCCCCAACAAGCTTGCAGTCGTCAAATGCCAGGCACACAAAAAGGTGACGGACATCATTGGGCAGGGAAATGCGCTAGCCGACATCACCGCCCGAACGACAGCTGAAAATAGGACGACAACACATATGTACGTGACCAGGTCACAAGCAGAAAAATGGACTGACGCTAGAGACACTATTAGAGACATTCAAACGGCTAGCACACAACACGAGTTGACTGAATGGACACGGGTGGGATTGGAAGACGATGAAGGCTGCTGGCGGACAAGAGACACAAACAAGTGGTTGCTACCTGATTCATACTTGATTCCCATACTGGCTATGGCACACTCCCCTGCCCACATAGGATCAGCCCCCATGATTGAACTTGTCTCCAGGGTTTGGCACAATGATAAAATCACAGATTCCGCCAAACGTCTGGTCCAACAATGCTTGATATGCCTGCAACACAACCCCGGGAAAGGAACTGTAGTGCCCCGGGGAGGATTTGGGGTCCCAAACCACCCATTTGAGGTCCTGCAAATGGACTACATCCAGCTAGATAGGTGCCAAGGCCTGAAATATGTACTTGTCGTGGTGTGCGCCTTTAGCAAATGGGTGGAAGCATACCCAACCCGTGACAACACTGCTATGGCCACCGCGAAGGTACTGTTAAAGGAGTTTTTCCCCCGTTACGGCCTTTGTCGTATTTTATGGAGCGATAATGGCCCCCACTTCATAGCCGAAGTCATCCAGTTCATCTTAAAGGGGTTGGGCATCAAGCAGAAATTTCACGCAGTCTTTCACCCCCAGTCCGCTGGACTTGTTGAGCGACACAATGCCACACTAAAACTTAAACTGGCCAAGATAGTAGCTACCACGGGTCTGAAATGGCCAGACGCCCTCCCAATAGCATTGCTATCGATGCGTTCCACCCCCACCAGACATCACTTAACCCCTTATGAAGTTGTTTTCGGCCGACCCATGAGTATCTGGTCTGCACCAAAGCCAACTTCCATTCATGACGTCCCGGACGTCCTAATGTCTGATTATCTGTATAAGTTGACTGAAACTCTGTCTGTCATTCATCAGCAGGTGCAGCAGGCCATCCCCGATGCTTCCAGGGGTCCGGGTCACGCCATCCAACCCGGGGATTTCGTGCTGATCCGAAACTTTCAGCGGGCGAAAAGTTTGGAACCCCGGTGGACGGGCCCCTGGCAAGTGTTAATCACCACCCGGACGGCTCTTCGTGTGGAGGGGAAAAGGCATTGGCTGCACGCGCACCACTGTAAGAAGGTCTCCCCGACCCTGGCCACGACAGAAAACATCGGCGACCAAGAAGAGCTCCTGAACAAGGACCGACCGTCACTAACCTGCTATCCTGATACCGAAGCACTTGAACTTTCAAAATCCCCTGATCCCACTGTGCCATCCAGAGAAGGGTATTTCCTGCGTCAAAAGGAGGGAGCTTCGGCTAAGTAGACCACAAACTAAGTTGAAACTCAACACGGTGACCCAAAGCGATCAAGGGTTGCCTGGAGAGAAGCTAAACTAAGTCTATGGTTCTGCCCACTACCGAGCACCTTGAAAATGAAGATGATGGAAGCGCCAGATAAGAAGATGATGGAAGCGCCAAATAAGAAGATGATGGAGACAACAGGAAATACCCACTACAGAAACCCAAGAACAGACAGACTCCACAGCTCAAAGACAATTGCACTCTTCATCGCAATCCTTTTTTGCTTTCTCCTCATGACCACACTCTGGATTGTGGAAGAAAATGCACCTGCTCACGAAACATTCCTGACCACTGCTCAGCCTACCACCACGAAGGAACATTATCTGATTTCGCTCTCTCCCCAACTCAGAGAGAGGCGAAAGGAGTTTTGGAATAACTCTTTCGTACAGCTCCTTCACCAGCACAATCTTGCCACCAATGCCACCAACTGTTGGATCTGTGGGTTGCTACCCCACGCCACTGGACACTCGATACCATTCATCCCTTCACCCTTCTCAGTTCATGGCTCCTGCCTTGCTTGGCTGATCCTCCTGCAAGAAAGCTATAAGGACAATGCCACCTCCAGCAAAACCGTAACGCATTTCTCCCACGGGGTCCGGCGAAACAAAACAAAGGCACACTTCTGCCCGCAGACCTCCAACTACTCCATCCACATGGACATCCCTGCTAAAGAACGAATTGAAATGCAGGTGTTCAACAATCCAACCAGACCCGCCTTCTCCTACCTGCGGAAACGAACGGCTGCCACTCTGACTGTGGCCCTATCAGTCGTCAACGTCACAGGCCACATGTGCATAGAAGGACATGGGACACAGCTGGTGGGCCGCAGTGCTTGCCGGTTTACCAGAACTTTGGACACTACGGATCCACCTTCCTTTGTATCGTCCCCAAACATGTATTTCGTCTGCGGCACAAAGGCCTACACCTGGCTCCCCAAAGGCTGGGGGGGCACTTGTTTCATCTCCTTCGTCCTTCCTCCGACTTATGTGGCCCCAGCGAATCATCATAGGCAAAAACGAGCCAAGGACATTGAGCAAGCCGACTCAACAGGAGCACAGTTCCTCGATGCTATGAAGGGACTTGTTCCTCTTTGGGGCCCGATGGCAAACAGCCGGGCCATCCGACATTTGACTCAGGCCGTTGAGACAACAATGAACATCACAGCTGGTATCTTTGCCAACAACACCGCCGAACTCCAAGCGGTCCGCTTGGTGGCCCTACAGAACCGCCTTGTCCTAGATGTGGTTCTTGCGGACCGTGGTAAGGCATGCCGCATTATTGGGTCCAGCTGCTGTACATACATACCGGACAACTCGCCTTCAGTGTACAAAGCCATCGAACATCTTCACAGACTCTCTTCGGAAGTCCACCAGGAACAGGAAGAATGGTCGCTTGGTGGTTGGTTCTGGAACACCGTTAAGAACTGGGGCTGGAGACTGTTCACCATTATCCTAATTCCTGTAGTAGTAATATGTGGCCTATGCTTAGGAATTCAATGTCTGCCACCCCTGTGTTCATTATGTGCAAACTGTATTTGCCCTAAGGCTGTGGACTTTGGAAACGAACGCATGGGAGCATTATATGATGCCGAGGTTGGGAATTTGATGAAGATTGACATTGAGTAGGCAAGTTGGCTAGATATGTTGAAAAGGGAGGACTGTTAAAAGTTAGACTGAAAATGTCAACATTATCGGCACCATCTTGCTCTCCTTGGGCCCATTCGTGCGTGTAAGCGGCAGCCATTTTGTACACCATGGCCTCCCTGCCCCTCGCCGATAGCCAGCGTCTCTCTCTCTCCCGACCTCGCAGGCAACCCCCCCCCGCGTGCTGACAACCCCCCCTCTACTCTCACATGTCTTGGGTCATAAACCCCTCTTCTGCGCGGCTCTGCCTCGGAACCCCATCCTGTTCCCAGCGCGACACTTCCCTTCATTCCTTTCATGGTCCCAGGCCCTTTGATGCAAACCCCTTTTTCCTGTGTGCCCGTTTGTCTTCCCCGTTCCCAGGCCACCACCTAAGCTCTGCGGATACTGTTTATTGCCCCCCCCCCGTACAGTAGGAAGCTTCCCTCATTAAAGGACCCTCGAGTTGATCAAAGCCCCCACCCTATGAGATCCGATCAAACCCCCCACATTCCGTGAATCGGCGGAATGTCCCGCTGCGCGATAATCATCACCTGTTGTGACCGGGGTGGGGACTTCAACTGTAACTGTGTGTGGGAACGAGCCTGAAGGGGAGATTCGGAGGATATCCTTTCCGTACATCAAAGCATTACCAAGAATGTGTTGTATGTAATAAAGCAATAAACCTGTGTATAAGAGGCCAGGCCTCCGAGATGCGGGTAGAGCACCTTGTGACGATACTTGCTGTCCGAACTGATGTGTTCTCCTCCGGAGAGAATTAAAAACCCCTTGTTTCCTGCCTTCCAGTCTCCAGCGCCTGCCTCTTCATTGGTTAATAACTTGGGGGTTTAAGAGGCGACACCGCCGGGCAATACTTAAGGTTCTGTTAACTCGGCTGGTAGCCTGACCTTTAACAGAGTGTGAGAGAGAGAGAGATAGAGAAAGAGAGAGAAAGAGTGTGAGAGAGAGAGTGTGGGAGAGAAAGAGAGAGTGTGAGAGAGAGAGAATGTGAGAGAGAGAGAATGTGAGAGAGAGTGTGAGAGAGAGAGTGTGAGAGAGAGAGTCTGAG